>NC_056746.1:611460953-611703453 GCF_019279795.1 Protopterus annectens | reverse complement strand
GTGTTTGACCCCTCCTCTAGCTAGGGTCAAGCAAAAAACTTCTCCAAAGCTGATTACAGCCTCCTGAGGGACGGTATAAACAGCTTCACAGTCCCCTCCCCCTCTCTAGGAACTGGCACCAGTATCCAAAACTACACCAAAGCGCTATATGAACATTTATATAGATGGATGGAATCAGGAATACCTGACAAGGCTAAATCATCCTCCGCAAGGAAGAGTAAACCTGTCTGGTGAACATCTGCAATAAATAAACTCTATAACAAAAGGAAAAAATGCTGTCCAGGACCAAAAAGGAGCCGATGTTTTACTGGAAGCAATCTCTCCTTAGCCTGAGCAAGCAAATAAGAGCACTAGTGAAATCCTCCAAAGCGAACTTCAAGTCCAAATTGGCCACACCTACTAGAAACAATCATAAGGCCTTCTTCACATATGTCCAAATCTCAAAGAAAGCACCCAGATCTGTTCAGAACTGGTGGTCAAGGACACCACTTATAAATATGCCGTAGATAATAGTAAACTTGCTGGCAGACAGATTCAGTGAAAATTTCACCCCTGTGTCCCTCCCATCAGTAAATCAGGACATTCCCAGTACCTGCTCCCCTTCCCCTTATATCTAGGGATCAGATCATCACTGCTTTCTCAAATTCAAAAAAATCCAGCCGCCATGGGACCCGATAACATCCCAGGCTGTATCTTACATGAACTCAGGCAGGAACTTGCAGGACTAATAGGCACCCTATTCAACCAAAGCCTGAGTACAGGCTTTATCCCAGCTGAGTGGAGGACAGCCACTGTTATCCCTTTACACAAAGGTGAAGCATCCACCGATCCAGGAAATTATAGCGCCATCAGCCTAACTAGCCCGATCTGCAAGGCCATGGAACGGATTATCATGGATCTCAATAACAAGAACATTGGCAACCTCCAAACACTCGATCCCACGCAGTTTGGCTTCATCAAGTGGAGGTCATGTCTGTTAAATTTGATTGACTTTTTTGAGACAATCACCAAAGCCATGGACAAGGGGAAGATGGTGCACACCACCTACCTTGACCTGGCCAAAGCCTTCAATGCTATTCCCCACTCGGGCATAATAGATAAACTCTCTCAACTAGGCATCAATCCGTATGTTACCCAATGGGTAGCTAACAGGATAACTGATGGAACCCACCTAGGCAAAATAGGGGAAGCTACCAAAAGCAGTAGACCCGTATCGAGCAGCATACTCCAGGTTTCGGTCTTGCCGCCTCTGTTATTTGGGATACACTTTTCTGAGATGCAGGCCAAAACTAGTGGGCTATGGCTGACCAAGTTTGCAGATGGTCTGTGACATCAATAGGACTTGTAGGCGGGACAGATTTGTGTCCCAGAGACTCCCCCATCTATGGAATAGACTCCCTCTCCACGTCAAGCAGAGCACCTCTTTACCCCTTTTTAAGTGCAATCTGGATAACTGGTTGGGAAATAGAAAATACATCCCTGGGATTCCACCCATGTCCATGCTGGACAGGGGCATCGGGTGCTGATTTGTCTAAACATGGGCTAAACTTTTGGCTAGGCTTATAAGGGCCTCAGGGCCAGTAGCTTAGTAACTTCCTATGATCCCTATAATCCTATAGTGTTGGACTATAAGAACAAAAGCCCTCTGAAATTCTGTATTTATTAGCTGCATATAAGAGGTCATACATCACTTCACCTAAGACAGCTTATAGTAAAAAATATATATGTGAATAATAATAAATACTTGGGTACAAAACATTCAGATATGCAGTTCTGTCCTCAAGGAGTTCACTATACCTCAGTTCTGATTTATATATCAGAACAATTCCTTTCTCAGTAGAAAACATGAAGACACTGGAACACAGGTGTGATATAATACCTTTTATTGGACCAACATAGGTTTTCACTTACTTGAGCTTTTAAACTGGCATGAGCCCCTTTATCAGGAGTTCATGGCAGTTTGAAAACTTGAATAATTGCAAAACCTGTTTTAGTCCAATAAAAGGTATTATACCATGCATATATTCCAGTGCCTTTGTATTTTCTGTTACTGGACCAACATGGCATTTCTTTAATTTTTTTTCTTTCTCGTAGAGGGAATCTTGATCTCTCTCAATATGCAGTAGGAGAAATGTTGCACATGTTGTAAAATTTTGTTTCACCCAATGTTACAAGCTATGATTAAACAGACCCCAAGTAGAAACTATGTCCAGTGCCAAACTACAAGAAAAAACTGTCTGAAATTTTGGAACTGTTATCAGTATACTGGAAGCTATATGTCAAGTCCCAGTAAGAGAGTTTACAATAAAATTTCAAGGATACTAATGTACACACTCTTAATGACATTCTAACCCCAATGATTTCAGTGTAGTTTAATTCTGATTTGCATGCCAGAAGAATGCTTCCCTCAGTAAATGGAATCTAAGCATCCCTTTTATGCTATATCCAAAATGTAACACAGGCTAGTGAAGTAAGAGCAATTTTTCTTCTAGTATAAAGAGGACTTAGTGTACATATATTTTAAATATTAGATTCACCTGTTCAAACAAGGAATGGTCCCACTATCACCCCCATGTGGTGGAATCTGAGTATAGTGCCAGACCATGACAACAAAAAACTCCGAATTACTAACTATGTTAGCATATATAACTGGCCATATGTCTGTTACGCTAAATAATTTTACAGTAAAACAAAATCAGGAACTTCTAACAAAATCTTTGGGTACAAAATATAGTCTAAAAATGCCATTCTATTCCCAAGGAATTCACTGTATCTCAACAACAGGCCAGCACAATGAGTTTGCCAGTAGATAGAGACAATACCTCTCCCTCTATGCAGTTACAGAAATGCTACCTTGCCTGGTGAAATAAAAATAGTTTTTACTTCTGTTCTAATAGGGACATAGCAAACATGTTCTAGATATTAGTTTCACCCAACCTTGCAAGCAATGTCAAGTGGACTCAGGTGGAAACCTGCTATAGTGCCAGATTATGACAGCTATAGCCCTCTGGCATTCTGAATGTGTGCTCTATATAAAGAGGCTATACACTAAGTCATGCGCTGCAGTTTATAATAAAAAAGTTAGGAGCTTCTAATAAGACAAAAATAAAAATATGCACCTGTTAGTGAAAAATCAACAGTGAAGTCTCTAATGGATAAGCACTTACCCATTAAAGTCTTCACTGTCCGTTTTTTTTTACCTAATGGAGGGTTTTTCATGTTTCTGTTGTATTTATTTGTGTGCCTGTGCTGAGACAGTTTCATGCATAAACTTCTGATAAGATACTTATATACATACATAGACACACTGCCCTGGTAGAATGCATCCCTTCCTAGAGGGTGCACCATCACTGACAATAAAGTCAACCATAAATATAAGATCATAGGAATCACAAGGCAATTAGGGTTTTAAAGACCATATGTACCTTAGCGATACCCACCCTGTGTTATGCCTCCTTCTTGAGAAACCAACAGAGGTCTGGCTGGGGATGAATTTAAGGGTACCCATCCTTTCAGGCTAGATTTGAAAGATACCAGGGGATCATTTAGCCTAACTTGCAGAGGAAGTCTGTTGCAGAGGTGGGGTATATGCTGGGTAATGAATGTGACCCTACTGCATGAAGTATTAATATGCTACAAGAGGCTGAAGTCCTTTGTTCGGGTAGTAGTGGAGCTACTGGTTTTGTGAAAATGTAAGAAGTCAAATAGGGTAAATTCCCTTATGGCACAGAATGCAAGTCAGAGATCCCCTCATAAGAGTCTTTAGTATACTAAGCAAAGGGATAGGACTTCCTATCTCGCCTGGTGGCTCAAATCTTTAGTCCAAAATGTGGTTAGATAGGAACCTCTGTGGCCTTTCCACTTGGTCGATATATCTGGGTAGATACTGTACATACCAATTGGGGCAGTTTATTCCATAAGCTCTAACTAATGTTGAACACAGAGGAATGACAACTTTCTTAGACCTGGATGATATGTCTTTAGATACTGAGTGAGTTAAATAAAATAATTTCTTGATTACAGTTGATATGTGGGGGATCAAAAATGAGGAATTAATCTACCCATTTCCTAAGATCACTTACAGGTTGGTTATTTTGAAGTAGGGTACTACATATACAGTACTTTGGAGGGAAAGATGTTTCCCAAATGTGATAACACTGCATTTTTCTGCATTTAGTTTTAGCCCATTTCCAGGTACCCTTTATTAGTGAGAGTTAGTTATTGTGTAATACTTGAACATTTGAGGGGTATTTGATAACTCGTAGTTTAACTTTTCTGCAAACCTTATGGTACACAACTAGTTACGTTATTACTATCTGATGAGGTACTTGCCATCTTAACCACATGGGTTCTATCTTTCAGCCTGTTGGCTATTCACCTCATCATGTAAGGGTCTAATCCTGGGGCACTTAGTTTACTAATGATGCCAGCATGAAGTACAGTGTCCTAAACCTTGGCTAAATCAATATACAGCTGTATGAACAGAGCAACTTTTATCCACTGTGATTCTGACCTTATTGAAGAAGTTAAGCACATTGAATTAGCAAGACCTCTCACTGACAAAACAAACTGCTGAGGTTCTACATCAGTGAATTTCTTGACATCATAGTTTGTGAACTCAGACTGTAGGCATGTCTTGGTCGTGCAAATCAAGCCTGTTAAACTGATGAGTCTGTAGTTCACTGCCTTCATATCAGGACCATCCTTACGCAGGGGCATCATGGCTGTAGCTCATCATACTAAAAAGACAAATCCCTTAGCTCAGCTTAAGGTAAACAAGTTTAAGAGGAAGTCTACAAGGGCATGATTGTGGCTGCTTATTAGACATCAATGTAAATTATCTTACCCCATGAAAGTATTTTGTCTTAGCAGTTATTGTTAAAACATGTTCTATTTTAATCTTAGGGATGCAAGGGATTCAGAATTTGTGGGATTATGATTGTTTCAAGATTAAAGCTACCACTGAACTTATCTGATAGCATATTGGCTATGATGGCTGAGTCAGAATGGATGGGACTATTTTCGATAAATTCAGAAAAATACCACGTGTTCTGAACTTTTTAAAAATAGTCTAGAACACTACCATGCGCTACTTTTAGTTTTTTGAAGTAGCTAAAGGAATTAAAACTATTTTTTTGTATCAAATGCTTTTTTTAAGTTTGTGATTTGCCTTGCTTTTCCTAATACCAGCTTTTAGCATTTGGCCATTGTTTATTATACAGCCTTTAATATGAAAGGATTTGATCTATTATAGGTAGTAAGTTTTTTCCACATGTTATAGAGTTTATTATACTGGTGGACCACCAGAGCAACTTATTCTTAAATATCCCATTGTATTTGGGTCTGTTTGAGAAGGCCAGGTCTAAGCGCTCACGTAGAGTAGAACTCATTTGCATAAACAGGAACCATAGCAGTGAACTTGGATAGTTCATTGTAGAGTTTCACATGTTTTTTCCCATTTAAAATACTTGAAATTAGAACTTTTCAATGTGGTAGTTTTAGAGATTTTAAATGATAAGATATATAGTTTGTGGTCAAATTTACTGGGAGTGGGGACATTAGCGAAGGGATGCATGCGGTGGCTACATTTGTCAGAATCAGGTCAAGAATATTTTGTTCTTTAGTTGTTGATTATCTGCTCCCAGGAAATTTTATTTGTTACTTCTAAAAATCTTTGGGCATACCCAACCTTTGAGATACAGGAGCTTTAGTTTATTGAATTATAACAATGGGTACCCTATTATAAAGGAGTATTTAGAATTAGACAGTTCATCGAGTACACTTAACATGATCATATAGGGATAGGGAGGATGTATTGCAACAGGCTATAAACTGATTATTTGTTTTATTCAGGGTAAGTTGGAGTTCAGTAAGCTCAGTTTGTGTGTTTCTGGGAATATGTCTAGAACTGATATACTCTTTGAAAAATATGGAAACACCATCACAGTTTCCCTCAGGTCTGGCAGCATGATAGGATGATTGTCTCACTTACTAGACAGACATGGATGTGTTCCAATTTGAAGAAAGTCTCAGAAATAGGCAATTTGTTATTAAGACTTCTGGCATTGAGAAGACACACCTTAATGTAGCTGGAATTAGAGATGGAATAGGGTGTATTTTTATCTGCTTTGTTGGAATGTCCATTAACTGGACACAACCTAAGAAGTGCACTATGAGGATAGCAAATTCTTTAGCCAGTATGCAAATGCCTTGGAATGAGAGGTAGACACCATCGCTAGTGTAAAAGTTGGATGATCTATGATGTCAGTCTATGCTTACAAATAGTGGATCCCCTTGTATGTTACCAACTATTGTTGAATCCAACTTTTTATTTTGTATAAAGGTATCATTTTGAATGAAGGAATGATTCCACTCAGAACCAGGGTTTACCTGCACTGAACAGTTGTATAGTGAAAGCCAGCATGCATCCCTGCATGTCCATTATGGCTAAGAACCTCAAATCATTCACAGCCACATGGACTATCACTGAGTCATAATCATTTATGTCCTGTGAGAGGGACTGAAGAGCCCTCACGATATTATTGATCCTGGCACCAGGAAGACAACTAACCATAACACTGTCCTTGCCCATCAGTCCTTATGATTGTGGAGTCAATGTGCCTGACAATACAATCACCAATTTCTAGGATGTTCCTACTTCAGTTACTGTATTTGGTTTATGAAGCACCACCTGCTGACCTTTTGTTATGTGCAAGCAGAGTGCTGATGTGTTGTAGAGTTATGCTGAGACCTAGTTGTTCCATTTTAGGAGGATACAGAAATGACATCAGATTGCTTCAGCCTATATTAGTTTCATATGAATGTGATGAAGTATGGATGGCAATATGTAATGTTCACAGATAATCTTGTTTGGCAAGAGGGTTTCTTCAAGTTGCTTAGACATTTACATCTCACAAATGGAGTCATTTGTATCAAATAGGAGATATTTTTTATGAGCATATGGCAATTGATACACTGCTTAATGATATAAGGCTGGCAACAAAATGGACACAAGCAGGTGTATGTTCCATACTGACCAGATGTCTATGTTGAGATAGTCTAATTGTACCAGATATACCACAGGTGAATTAAGCAAGTAGAAGGGCAAGCTACACATTATTACAATGTGGGTAGGAGGATGAGACTTGCATGGAGTTGGACTAAGTGGGATTTGAGCTAAGTATGTGTCATTTTGGGCAGCTGTGGGTAACTAGCACTACAACAGGCAGCAATAAGCTGTTAGGAAAAATATATGAATAATCGATAGTAACCCACAGCTCACTGGGCCAATTATGAGTAGTTTGTGGGTGGTGCTAGTTTACAGATCAGAAACAAGCTATATAATTTATGGAGGAAGGCGGAGACATAAGCACAGAGCTCACTGCAAGTAAGACAGCAAGCTAAAATGTTGCATTTATAAAAACGAACAAAAGTGGAAATAATGCTCTATAGAGCACAACAGCCAATAGCAGCACACCCAATTATGCTCCTACAGTAATAATGAGCCTTGAACTTATTTGTTTGATCCCCTCCCCTCTTACCGCAGAAAAAACAGCAATTCAGTTTTAAATCAAGATTAGGTGAATCAACACATCACAGTGCAGGATACTAAGAATGAAAACCAAAACACTTAGCCAAGATGGTTTCGGGTCTGGTAATGAGGTCAAATGCAGTTACAACTAATCACAATCAGGAATGTTTGCTCTTTCAGTAGCAGCATGTAGCAAAAGCCTGAACTAAAAGTCAATGAAATACAGGAAAAAAGCTGAGCAGAACATACTAGCCAATATCAATACACATAATTATGTTTCTACAGTGATCACAATGGTCCCCCTCAAATCTTACTGGAGAAAAATTGCTATTTAATTCTGAAGCACGATTACTTAAATCAACAAAACACACTGCATGTGACTGCAGTATATCTAGAATAAAAGTAAAAACTAGTTAGTGTAGATGGTCTTAGGTCTGGTATTGATGTTAAATCCAGTTATAGCTAGTAACAACCAGGGGCATTTCGCCTATCAAGTAGCAGCTCATAGCAAAAATATAATGGTCATGTTGCACTTTGACAAATACTATCAACCAACATACATACATGAAGAATCATTCAGACATGAACTTATATCTGACCTTTGCTTTCATACACTACCTGCCTCCAAAAAGAAATAATATTCTGAACAACTCTGATATTTCATTTCGAAGAAAAATTAATTAATTAATTAATTAATGGCCACTGTCCTGTTTTTCAGCGTGCTGCCATTGGACACATACACTGCTCTCAAACAAGCCATATCATTTTAAAAATAAAACAATTACGAAACTTCCCTGTGTTTTCTCAAAAGGCACATCTTCTCACTCCAATGTAAAATGATAACAATGACAACAGTAACACATTCAACTTGTTGCTTTCAGCCAGGTATACACGCCCCTCCACTCAAAACTAGCTATATTACCAATTGTTTTAGAAAAAATCATGTAACTTACCTCTGCTTTCATGCATAGCCTGCTCCCAACACAAGATATCCATGTTCTATTAATATTTTAATGTCTGATTATGAAGAAAATGAAACGTATAGTGAGCTTAGTAATGAATTTCAAATTGTTCATAGACTCATACAGTACTTCAAGCAAAGCCATTTGACACAATTGCCCTGTGTTTTACCAGAACCTGTTTCTCTATCTACCCCCATTAGATGGCCAACTTCTGTTTACCCCTCTGTTAGGTTGCAATGAAAGCAAAATAATAAATGATGAGTAATGCATTTTAAGTCTGAGGCATTTCACTCCTCACTCCTCAGCTAACAAAAATATAATGGCCACATTGCCATACACTTTAAACTGTTTTCGTCCCCACCAAACAACAGCATTTGTTTTGTGATCACCTTAAATTTCCTTTGGTTTCATCAATTGTTTGTCTCCCCCCCCAAAAAAATAGCCACATCTGGTAATGTACGATCATCAAAGTTGTGTAAAAATGTATTTCAAGTTTCTGCTACAGGGCACTGCACCCAAAATTGATCATAGTAAAAATAAAGAGTGTAGAAGTGTATTTTGCTGAGTGCATGGGTGTACTCTTGCTACTGCCCACAGCTTTATCTAGTTTTTTGACAGAAAATAAATAAAAAATGCCCACAAGAGAAAACTTTCCCTTTAGATTGTAGCATCTGATGTTCCAAACTCTGGTGCTTACAGATTATAGTAATAGGTCTTGTCACTATGCATGTGAGTTAGCGTCTATATCACGTTATTGAAAATTTACTTAATGGAATCAATAAAGGTCGAACTTTATTGATCGATTAAGTAAAACATCAAATAATGTAAAAAAACCCACAAATTTAAAAAATAAATAAATGGCATAGGCAGTGGGGCAAGGCCCCCTGGACCCCCCACACCCCTACTTAAATATACCAACTCCGAGACCGCACTACATTGAGGTAAATGGAAATCTCCCCTTGCGGAGATTTTCGTTTACTTGCATGATGTTCTTCACTTTCGATATTGTCGTGCCGACAATATCAGACTTGATATTGTCAGCTTACGACAACGTGAAGTAGACCCTTGAGTTAAGGTGATAAGTCATGCTAATAAATAGCATGACCTCTTTTCTATTGGTAAGATTTCCTACTGATTTTAACTGAAAGTCGTGGTGTAAATATTTGGCTAGTACAGTTATTGAGCAAACCAAATAATTATTTCATTGATGTCCAGAAGAAGGTATATTTTTTTTACATTAAAATGAGTTTCATAATGGAGGTGGGGGTGTGGCTAGAAGCCCCAGATGACAATTAACTTTCTACTCATTCCTATGACCTCCCTAGTTAACTTTAACTTTGGCAAGTATCAGCAACACAGATGAATAATTTGAAAGCTTAGGGAGACAAGTCTTTTTGGCAGTTCATCCTGATTCAGGAAAGGAGTTATCGGAGAGATGGATATTGACCCAAATGATGGAAGTGTTCCAGGCTGTTTCATTGCAAAGACAAGGTCTACAAGAGTGGATTCAACCAACAGGGAAGCTGGGCTCACGTATAAAAGGAAGTACTGCATTTGCAGAAGGAAATCAATGTTGAGGCAGAAGTTATTACTTTCCAAACACAAGAGTTAAAAAATTGCATCCTAACATTGCCCAGCTGCAGTGTAAACTTGCCAATATGGAGAACTGTCAAAGTAGAGGCAATCTGAGGCTCTCAGGACCGCCGGGAGCAATATAAGGCAGAGATCTGCCTATTTTCTTGTACATTAAGTTTCTGCCAGCCCTTAGTGATCTCACAGATATGGCTTTGGGCATGAACAAGATTCACAGAGTCAACAATAGAACACGTGACACTAAGTACCCCAAACAAGTAATGCTGAAGTTGCATTCCTACACTGCCAAATAAAAGGTGTTAATTAACACTTATCTCCTCCATGGGGTTTACATGGATGGCAGTATAATCTGTGTTTATCAGAACTATTCTAGGGCTCTTTTTTAAAAAGGCTGACTTTTGCTAGAGTAAGTCAAGACTTAAAGAAGATGGTCCTCATCTCCTGGTCAGCCTACCCAGCTGAGCTAGTGGCAGTAGTAGGAAACTCTAATGGGAGTCTCCAGGAGATGCTTCTCCTACCTGGAAGAAGCACAGGAGTTACACAGAAGCTCCAGTCATCCATGCAGAATAATGAACCTGCCCTGCAGCACGAGGAGGAAGCATGGAAGGGGAAGTAGCAGAGAAATCCATTTGTTCTGCTGCAGAGGAAGTCTATCCTCAAAACATGGACTGGACCACCAACAGGCAGAGGGGGAAAGAATCACCACTGCAGAACAAACAAGAAAATTGGAGTTCTTCATTTAAACATGGGAGGGATGAATTTGATGCACTGCATTGCATTCTGGAAATAATCGGTTGAAAAGTCTAGCACCCCTTGGGACTGAGAATAAGTGTAGTGGCAATACAGATACCGAATTGTCAGGCTTTCAAGTTGACTTCACTGCAGGGGAGCAAAGTGGACCCCATGGTAAGCAGAATGGTGCTCACAGCAGACACGGCAATGCTTCCTGTCATGCTACTGAGAACCACAGGTATGATGCCTTTACAACTTTACAAAGGAAGAACGTCGATTTGTTGGACACAAGGCATCAGCCAGCAGAGAAGAAGATGGGAAAGTCAATTAAATCCTGCCTGAATAAATAGCTTCTTTATTTTCTGGATATGCCTTGCTTTATGCAATTGTTCTGAATTGCTATTTTTAGATACATTTTGTGTTTTTTTCCCCTTAAGTCTTATTTCTACATTTATATTCTCTGCATAGTTCATAGGAATATACTTGCTCTCTCTCTCTTTTTCCTCAGGTGTATTGGACTGTAGGATATTACTGGACAGTAATTGAGCTGTGTTGTAGTTCAAAATGAGAATACTGTACTTTAAATGTTAAATTGAAGTACTGACTGCTATGTATATTATGTTCTTTTTTAAGTTTTGATGGTGTTCTTATGGTTTAAAACAGCATATCGGCTTGATAGTGCATATTGTGGTGATTGATACATTTTATCAAATTTATGACCTTATTTGCATTGTATTTATTGATAATGAGTGATTAGTTATTAAGTATATATTTTTACCTCTTTACTGTTTTTCTTTCATTTGGGGGATCTCTAACTATGGTTTCAAGCTTATTCAGGGCAAGGGTTTGATGTCTTATTTTACTTAATGATTTTGGTTCAGGGAATTCATGATACAGGATGTGTTGGTAGCTGAGATTTGAGGGTAGTTTTGATTTTCAGTATAGTTAAAGAGAGGAATACAGGAGCATCTTATGTCTTCTGCCAGTATTTTACACAAGTTTAGCTGTCTGTGACCCCTTGGCTCATACAGCCAGGCATAGATCTGGGAGGGATCCAAAGGTTTTAATGGACATAGCCCAGAATGAGGTGGGAGGTTTTGAGCCAAGGGTAGGTGGTGTTTTGGGAGGGAGGGAGCATCTTTAGAAGTTATTACCTAGAATGTAGGAGAAATAGATCACTCTATAAAAAAGGAATAGAATTAGAGGAATGTTAAAAAAAATAAAGGTAGATGCAATTATTATTCAATCACCAACGAATGAAAAAATCAGGATCCACAACCAAAAGACCAGGAATTAAGTTGCCACAAAGCAGTATTCTTTTTTATTCATAAAAACAAATAAATTCCCCTAGCACCTTGGCTAACAGATAATCTTTACAGAGTAACCCATTTGCTCAAACAAGTTCCTTTTATACAAAAACTTTTAACAATTATTCAGTTCATAAAAACAATTAAACAATTAAATACTTAAATACTTAAAGTTCTCATAAAAAAGTTTTCTAATTACACTCATTCATGCCTCTTGGATGGAGTGCAATGTATTTTAATATAAAAATAGACTCCTTTTTCCTTAGAAAATTTTTAATACTATTATCACTCAGAAAACTTTCCTTTATTTGCTCTAGAACCGTTACTTGGAGACCATTAAGGTCTCCCCCATGACATTTGTTGAAATGTTCAGCTACTGGGCTTATGAACTTATTATTTTTGACATCTCTAACATGTTCCTTAATCCTTTCTGCTAGATTTCTTTTACTTTCACAAATACAATGTTTGCCACAGGGGCACCTTAAACTGTAAATTATTCTTACACTCTTGCATGAAAAGGACCCTTGTGCTTAAAATTTCTTACCATTTATAGTTGAAAAGATCTCCACTACATATTTACAAATGGGGCAGCCCCCACAGGGCAAAGTGCCTTTCACACTAATCCCCTCTGTTCTTTGATCAAGTGGTCTTCTGTAAGCCCCATGTACTAAAACGTCTCTAAGACTTCACCCTCTCTGATAAGAGAACCTTAATTTAATATCTCTTAAAGATGTTACTTCTTTTGTCTCTACATTCCAGTAATTTGTCATTATTTTTCTATTTTAGCAGAACACAAAGTATACTTAGAGACAAAAAAAGGTTTTTGTCCACATTCAAGTTGTTAGAAGCTTGACTATTTTTTCCTACTGCACCTTTTAAAATTTCCCTTTCAGTTCTTAACCTTCTCATAACTTTCTCTTACCAAATGTTCATCATAACCCCTGTCCAAGAACATTGTAACTGTCTTTTGTACTTCCAATTCACATTCCTGTTTGTCACTGCATAATCTACTAATCCTTAATATTTCCCCATAAGGGGTAGACATTAAAGTATGCTCAGGGTGACAACTAGAGGTGTGTAACATTTGATTCTGATGACCAAACTTCCTAAATATTTTGGTCTTTATCTTTTCATCCCTCATGCCTTCAACAGTGATGTCCAGATAATTAATCTTTGCACCTTTCTGTAGACCATCAAAACTCATGGAAAACCTATTATTGTTCAAATATTCCAGAAACTGTTGTACCTCTTCCAGGCCTTCCTTACAAATGAAAACGAGATCATCAATAAACCTGAAGTACCCCTTAACATATTTCCTGTAAAAGGTGGTTTTATAAATATGTGTGTTTTCTAGAAGGCCCATGAAAAGATTAGCATACATGGGGGAAAAAGCCGACCCCATGGCTGTACCTTGCATTTGTTTGTATAAACTACCATCAAATTCAAAAATATTGTTGGTAAGACTAAAATAGGTGAGCTCTTTAACAAAGAGTTTTAGGGTTGTGTCCTAGAAAATATTCCAAGGCCTCCATACCATATTGGTGCTGTATGTTTGTGTAAAGACTCACCACATCCAAGACCAAAAAATACATCCCCTTTTCCCATGTAATTTCCTGTAACTTACTAAAAAAATCAAAATAATCTTTTATATAGGAAGATCATTTTATTACTTCTTTCAACAAAAAATGATGTAAAAAACATCCCAGGTTATGGGTGAAATACCCACATGCCAACAATATGGAGCACCATGGAGGATTCTTAATATCTTTATGTATCTTTGGGACAGAAAAGAATTTGGCCATGGTACTATTTTTGCTGCTAAATTTATTTTATACATCAGAATTTCATGAAATAATTCAAACGTACCCCTTTATGCATTAAATCATCATATTCTTTTTAGCATCTTCATATGTAGCCTTATCTACTTTTTTATATACCTTCTCATTATTAAGGTGCCCTATGCACATACCATAATAATTCTTAGATGGTATCATTACCAGCTTCCCCCCTTTGTCTGAGGATTTAAACACTAATTGATCATTGCTACTTAATTCCTTTAAAAACTCCCATTCTTTTTTAGTCATGTTATATTCTATGTTTTCTTTATCAAATTAATTTACTTCCTTTTCTATGACATAATTCAGTGCATAGTAAAATTGTTGAACATTATCATTCTTGAACGGGGGAATAAAATTACTTCTATTGATAACACCAGTTGTATTTAAGGTGCAGTAAGTGTTACTTTCTAATTCAGAGTCACAAGAGTAAAAACTGTCTTCACTAGATGAAACTATGTCATTAAAAAACTCTGTATGCTCTACATTGTCAACATAACTAAAAAATTCTATCATATGCATTTTACGAGCCAATTTAAAAAGGTCCCCCTTTAATTCATAAAGTCTAGGTAAAACAGAAGGAATACATTTTAAGCCCCTGTTTAAAATAGACATTTCCATCATATTAAACATATGCCCAGAAAGATATACTCATCACATACTCATCAATATCATAGAAATTGTATTGTACCTTTTTAATATGTCCATTTGCCTCTTTTCGAATGGGAACCAAAACCCTGTTCCCTATAACTGTCGTGTCCATTTCAAGTCCTTTTCTTGTTGGTACCTCTGGGACCTGGCTGCTCTCGAAATGTTTTTTGAAAGTGTTCTCCATTGTGCGGTGCCAGTAACAATGGAAACCCCTCATTATCAGTGTCTCCCTCCTCCGCTGATGACACCGCACTCTTGCTCGAAATGTAAGCATTGAAGCGTGAGGACTTTACTTCCTGCCCTTCTTGAAATCTCACTCACTGATGTCTTGACTGCTGATTGGATGCCAAGGTGAACACCTTCTTCTGATCGTAGTCACAGAGATCCCTTTGAAGTTTATTTTTCTTTCTGTTAAGTCTTTTTTGAAAGAAAACAAATGGTCATTCATAGTCTGCAAGAAAGATTCAAAGGCAGAGCTAGATGTTTCTTTTAAAATGTCCGGACACACTTTTTTTTGTCTCTTCCTTCAGCTTTTGCCTTTTTAGAGTATCTCTTTCAACTAAGATAGCCACCCATTCAGTGCTGCACCAATGTGCAGCCGCTACCCACCTGTCATGAAAAGTTCTTTCTTCCTCCACAGACAGGTCAAAAGTGGTGGAAGGACTTTTAATTGCCCGGAGACCTCTAGGAGTTATCTTTAACTCCTGATATCGCTTCAGACATTGTAAGTTGAAATACACTGAGGTCTCCTTAAATATCAATTTCTTTATCTGAACACAAAGATCCTGGATAGCCAGAATAGATAACAATTCCATTTTCTTACCCACTGTAGCAAACGGGTTGGAAAATCGCCACAGTCTGCCTTCATCCCACTTGTTAAACACGTTGGTATTTCCTCCGAGTGAAAATTACCAGTATTGTCCATTTTATCTGCTTCTATATTAGCTGATACTCTTGGCCCTTGAAGCAGATGATTTTCTGAAGTTTTCTGTGTGAAATCCATCCCCGTTTCTTCAAAAATATGGGGCAGCGAAGCTAATGACTCACTGGTCATGGAAATATTATTCAACCACTAATGAATGAAAAAAATCAGGATCCACAACCAAAAGACCAGGAATCAAGTCATCACAAAGCAGTATTCTATTTTATTCATACAAACAAATAAATTCTCCTAGCGCCTTGGCTAACAGATAGCCTTTACAGAGTAACCCCTTTGCTCAAACAAGTTCCTTTTATACAAAAACTTTTAACAATTATTTAATTATAAAAACAATTAAATGTCTTCTGCCAGTGTTTTACACAAGTTTAACTCTCTGTGACCCCTTGGCCCATACAGCCAGGCATAGATCTGGGAGGGATCCAAAGGTTTTAATGGACATAGTCCAGACTGAGATGGGAGGTTCTGAGCCAAGGGTAGGTGGTGTTTTGGGAGGGGAGGGAGCATCTTTAGAAGTTATTTCCTAGAATGTAGGAGGTATAGATCACTCTATAAAAAAGGAATAGAATTAGAGAAATGTTAAAAAAATTAAAGGTAGATGCGATTATTCTCCAGGAGACTATATTTGATAAAAAGGAGATGATAAAATAATGGAAGGAAGAGATTCTCAGGTGGTTGGCTGCAGCATTGGGGGGGGGTGAAAAAGGGTGTGTTAAAATGGTGAGGAAAATCTTTTCAGTTAAAGTTCTAACTCTCGAAGAGGATTTAGAAGGGTTGGTGATAGCGGATTTGGAGATTTTTGGCCAAGAATGGAAGCTAAGGGAAAATCTCTGGATCTAATATAGACTTTTCTGAAATGTTTATTGCTTTCTATGAGGCATACCAACAAATACTCCCTTATTGTGACACTGAGTTATTACAGGGGATTTTAATATGGTCATTGACTGACCGACAGACAGGAAATATGCATGTTTTGAGAGAAATGCCAAAGTAGCTGAGGTTTTGTTGCAATAGTAGGAAAGTGAAGGTTGGGTGGATGTTTGGGGTTGGTTGCATCCAGAGAAGGATAGGTACACTTTCACAAAAAATGAAAGCCTATAGGTGAATAGGTTGGACAGACTATTAGTTAGGGGTTTGGTTTTATTCCAAATAAGGGATGTAGAAATTGGTGAGAGATGTGTATCTGTCCATGCCCATGTTACTTTGGTGCTACATTTTTCTCAAAGGCAAATTTTGCAGTATTTATAGAGGTGGAAAAAGTTGTTATAATGAAAATCTGAGAGAATAAAGGAAGGAATTTGTTTACAGAGTATGATTTTGGAAGCCAATATGAGGAGTCTGGGGGAGATTACTAGTGCTGGTACATGATGAGACACTATTAAATGTACTATCAGATGACATTTAATGAGTTTGGAAGGCCACTGGGTTAGGTTGTAATTGTATAGCAAGGTGGGAAATTATTTAAAGCTTTTGAAAAGTGTAGATGAGGAACTGGGGAGAAGAAAGTACATAGACTGATAGCTGAGATTAGAAATAAATAAATGCTAAGGATTTTTGCTGGTGTAGAGTGAAAAATGGCAGTAAGTAGCTAGTGGTGAGAGTTAAGAATAGGAAAAATAATAGGAATTTTATTGGTATCGGATAAATCAGGCATTTTGGTGTATTATTTGGGGGAGAATTTGGATATTTTCAGGGACTATTATGCAAAGTTATATACTTCTAATATTAAGCAGGGTGAGGAGAAGTCTGAAGTAGAGCTGTTCAGGTGGCAAGGTCCCATATTGAGTCCAGAGGAACAAGATATGTTAAGTAAAGACATTTCATCCCTGGATGTTAGTGAAGTGATAAAGAAATTGAAATTAGGGAATATTGTAGTGTTGATGGTTTATCAGTAGAATTTTTCAGAGCATTTCAAAATAAGGTGGTTGACTCCATATTGTAAGTGTTTAATTCTGGTTCAGAGATAGGGGTGTTGCCAGACTCTTTCACAAGAGTATTAATGGTATTGCTTCTAAGGGAGATCAAGATAAAAGACTTCCTGTAATTATCATCCCTTCTCCTTAATTACAGTGGATATGAAGATATTGGCCACTCTGGTATCTAAAAAGTTTCAGTCTTTTATTCAGAGACTGGTTCATATGAATCAGAAAGTTTTTTTTGAAAGGTAGAAGGGCTGAAGTCAATTGGTAGAATTTAAGAGCCTTTTTAGTTAAAGCAGAGAGAGGGAGATGGGAAAGGGTGGAGGCTACATTTTTGACATTTAAAAAGTTTTGATTCTTTGGAATGGCCATTTCCCTTGAAATTTTCTGACAGAGGTTAGAATTGTGAGAATTTTTTTAAGCTGGGTACTAGCTTTATATGGGTGTCAAATAAATTATTAAAAATCAGACTGTAAAATCATTAGGCTTTTTAAAATGACAGTCAACACACAGGAGATTCAGATGCAAAACTTTACTAGTGTACACCAGGAGGCAAAAGACCATACAATACAAGTATAGAATTTTGTCTGGCATGATACAGGAAATACTCTTCATTATATACACTATACATTCAAGCTGTGCCCACCTTACTGACGTGGTCAGTCACAGGACACCTACATCACTATAGTCTACAATATTCTATTCATAAGAAAGTGCTGAGGTTATACTTTTTAAAAGTTTTCCCATGAGAATAATACAGCCTTGCAAAGCACCTGGTCAGTTATAATGTCTTTCTGTAAATGTTATTCTTTCAAGGTTTCAGTCCTGCTCGAATACAATAGTCAGTTCAGTCTTGTAATACGCTTCTTTGTTCTTCTCGCAACATTAATATTAGCAGCTGTGCTGATAATCTTCACAAGGCCAACTATCTCAGAGGAAGGAAGAAAAGATTCAATGCCTTATACATTCATTTTCCTGACCCAGCAGATAATCATTAGTGAAAAACATAAGCTTGCTGAGCTGGCTACTGCCAGGGTCAGAGTTCAATCACACTGCAGCTCCAAAGCTTCAAGCAATTACATGTAAGATCATTCTTACTGCCATATTGTAAAATAGAATAAAATGCATTACATACTATTTGCTTTTAAACTAGCACTTCATATATGTTTAAGTACACATTTTTCTAACATTTTCCCTCCTTTTAATACTTTTTATTCTATTCAGAAACATAAAAAATATCATATCGTTCCCTAGCCTTCTCCTTTAAGGACTTTTAACTAGGCAAGTCATTTAATCTATACTTCAGAAAAAGCATCATCTGAAATCAATCTTTCAGTTTCAATATCTTGGTAAAAAGTTCCAGTAACAGATATTTTAACAAAATCTTTGATTAATCTTTTCATGCAAGGAATTCCACAGCAAACACATGCTCCTATTAGGAGTATACCCACACAAATAGCAATTAAAATGTTCAATAGGATGGAACCCCACCCCCCAAACAGATTCTGGAAAAAGTCCGTCAGTGGGTTTGGGCCTGGTTTAGTTATTGCTGATACTTGCTGAATTACCTCTAGGTGATTATTTGTCTCGTGACGATTCTCAGGGATAAAAGCACAGCATTCTTCTTCGTGTACCACCTCTTGCCGCTAGGGTGAAGTATTGCATTCAGTTCATCAGTCACCAATTCTAGGGTGGAAAAAGTTGCATTACTCATTACTTTGAGAAGTCTCGACAGCTTCCTCAGCTCCCAGATCCTGCCCAGGATATAACACTGTTACCCAAGTCCATATGAGTCAATTCACTTTTGTCTTTCACTGAATTATGGTCTTTCCAACCAGCTTCGATCTTCCCAACTGGATTCACAGGTTTCTTAACTGGACCTTCAGATTTTCGAGCTGTTTCCCTTACATTTCGTATCTTACCCAAAGGTAATTCTGCAGTATGTCTTATTGCTGGAACCAGATAACCCAAAAAACAACTGCCGGACCAGTTTTCAGGTAGCCATTTATATGCCTTTTTCCCACAAATAAAATCATTACTTTGGTACTAATACGTGTTATCCCTGCATGAAACATTTTCCTATCTTTAATAGACAATTGTTTAGTTAAGAATGGATTGTCACGTACTGCATTTAATGTAGTTTTCATTAAACTCAGATATGAATCATAGTTAGTATTACAAACAGTACCCCCACTTCTGACTTTAATGTAACATTTATAAGACATTGTTATATTACAATTACTCCAGCCCACCTGGAGGGCATCATTTTGTAGAAACATACAACTCCTTTTTGTGTGACAGGTAAAAATAAAGCTATTTTGTCCTGTGATCTCACAGTTCCTGTATCAAAAGCAAATTTTCCCAAGTCTCATTTATCCCCAGAGGGACAGCGGACATTAATAGTCCTCCATATGCTGTTGGTATAGCTGTACAAACCCAGCAATTTGAAATGTTCATAGTCTCTGCATACACACGTTTCATGGCCAGGTATGTGTTAAAATTTGGATGCCAGTCTATAGACAGTTCATCACGTCTTCTCACTTTCACTCGTGTGGTTGAGTGCAGGAAAAAAACACAATAAGAGAAAAATTGTCACACTTATAGTCAACAAATGCACAGCTAACAAAATAATTATGCAATAGTTCTGGGGTTGCTCTGCTTTTCTGTTTGCTTTACTTTTGGCCATTTTGCCCTTGTGTATCAGTCACAAAGTTCTTATCAAGTTGAAAGTTCTTTACCGGTTTACAATGCGTCAAATGAACCCAGGGCGTCCTCTCAGCTACTCTGACTGCAGTAGGCATTGCCAACAGGACCTGGTATGGACCTTCCCACTTTGGACTCACCCTTTTCGTCACCTTCAACCAGATCCAGGTACATGGTTCCAAAACTGCTTCTACCGGTTTGGTCTGTCTTTCATCTGAAAAAGAGTTAAACTGCAAAACAGATTTATTCATTAACAGTTTCTTTATATAATTAGCTAATGAACTGTCAGCCTCCTGCTCTGCAGGCATGAGAGCTTTCCACTGAGGCACATAATATGCTCTCCCAAAAAACATTTTAGAGGGAGTCAAACCCTTTACATTTATTTAATTCTAAGAAATCCATACAAATAGTGTGGAATGGGTATGGTGGTATAGGAAAACTTCCTTGCTTGGTTTTAAATGCTCCTTGTGCATGGTGCTTGTTACAAGTATGACAAGCTGCACAAAAATTTTTTTTGTATAATTTATGTATCCATATGTTTGGAATATTCGATTTACTAACTGTACCACCCCCCCCCCTGTTGAGACATGGCACTGCCCATGGCTCAACAAAGCTGCATATCTAAATAAATTAGACGACAATATTGGTTTTCTTTCCTTGGAAATGCACAGTTCATTCTCAAAAATTGCACCTCGTTTTACCCATGTTTTCCCAAGCTTTTGTAGTAAGCATCTGCATTGTTTTTAACATGTCTAAATCTAAAATCTCAGAGGGTTGTAATTCCTCATTCAAAAATAAAGTTTCTGAGTCTGAGGCTGCTTGCTTTGCAGCTGCATCAGCTTGTGCATTACCTTTTGAAATCTTATCCTGTTGTTTTGTATGAGCTACACATTTACAAATAGCTACTTTGGTAGGTAACTGAATAGATTCTAATAGCTCCAAAATAAATTGCGCATGATTAATAGGTTTTCCACTGGATGTAATCATTCCTCCAATTTTCCATTGTTGTGCAAATACATGTACTGTAGAAAAAGCATACTGACTGTCAGTATATATGTTTACACACTTGTTTTTTGCTAAAGTACATGCTCTCGCCAAAGCTATCAACTCTGCTGCTTGTGCAGATAAGTTGTGTGGTAAGGATTGAGCTTCTAAAATTTCAGTGTCTGTAACTACTGCATATCCCACCAGATTCTTCCCTGTAGGACCCCTTCTGCATGAGCCGTCCACGTAATATGTCACCTCAGCATTATGCAAGGGCATATCTGTAAGATCTTGTCTAGGTAAAGCTAACTGTTAAATTTCCTGCAGGCAGCTGTGTGGTGTGCCCACCGTAGGAGTTGGAAGTAATGTCGTACATCATTCAATTGTCATATGAGGTTGGCTCAGCAGTATAGTTATACATGAAAGATGTCTAGCAGGAGAAAGGTATGCCATTTTTTCTTGCAGTAAAATTATTGCAACTGCATGAGGCACTCTCAATGTGAGAGGGTGGAATAACACCATTGAGGCCGAAGCCTGCACTGCCATTGCTGCTGCAACTACTGCTTGTACACAGTGAGGCAAAGATCGCGCCACTGGGTCTAACTGTGATGAATAGTAAGCTATGGGGCATTGCTTATCCCCATGTTGTTGCATCAATACTGATGTCATGTACCCTTGCTTACAATCTACGGTCTGAAAGAACCGTTTGTGATAATTTGGAAGTCTTAAAACTAATGAAGAAGCTATCAACTGCTTCAACCTGCAGAAAGCCATTTCTGCTTCTGTTGTCCATTGTAAAATATCTTGTACTGCCATTGGTGTCTTATATATCAAATCAGTCAGTGGAGCAGATTCCAAAGCATAATTTGGTACCCAGCTCCAACAAAAATTAGTTGTACCTAAGAAAGACATTTTTTTTTCTTAGTTGTTGGTTTGGGTGCTTGCAAAATTGCTGTTTTTCTTTCTTCATCTAGTATTCTACCTTCATTGGATATCACATATCCCAAGTATCTAACTTGTTTTCTCCAAAGCTGTAACTTACTTTTGTTTACTTTGTGTCCTTGTATTGCTAAAATTTTAATAATGCTACAGTATCCGCCTGCACTGCTGCTGGGTGGGGCTGCTAGCAAGATGTCATCTACATAAAGTAGAATTTGACTACCTCCCGGTGGGGTAAACCCTGCCAGGTTGCTAGCCATTTTTTTGTGCAAATATTGTTGGGCTCTCACAATATCCCTGTGGTAGTCGAGTATATGTATACCTTTTACCCTGAAATGTAAATGCAAACCAATATTGACTATCAGGATGTATAGGTATTGAAAAGAAAGCATTACTAATATCTACCACAGAGAAATACTTCTCTTGCGGTTCTAAATCATTTAACAAAGTATGTGGGTCTGGCACCGTAGGTGCTCTAGGTATTACTGCATTATTTACAGCTTGTAAATCTTGTACCATCCGCCATTCCCCGTTTGCTTTTTTAACAGGAAATAGGGGTGATATAATTCCTACTTCTGCATTCTTTCTCAAAAGGTATTGTCTTTTCTGTGGTCTAAAAGCTGACTTTGGGGTAATTGTAACTGGTCCTGCTGTTTGAATAAGCCCTACATCTGACTTGCCTGTTGACCACAGAGTTGTTGGAATTTCACATAAGGCCTTTTCTTTTTCTTTTAATAAAAATGCTAATCAGCTGTCCTCACTAGATTGCAAGTATACAGCTGTATGTGTCTGTGTCAACCGATTCAGTTTTTGTTTTTGTATCCCTTGTCTTGACAGTTCTAAATCAGTCTGTTTCTCCCATCTTGTTACTTTTTCTCCTAAGTCTGCCCATTTAACACTTTTATTCTTTGTAAAGCTAACATGTGGCAACCGATTTGATCCATACAATGCAAGAAATTCTTGAGGAAATGAACAGCTAACTACACTGTTCCCCTCAGTATCCCAGTACAAAGTACGCAAAACCAATCTATTTGCACGATTTCTAAACAGTTCTTGCTCATACTCTCTATCAGGTCCTGGTGTGGTACAGTAATATAGAGTACAGTGTAACAAATGCTGTTAATTAGTGTCAAGGGAGGGGGTTTTACTGATGGCTACGTTCATCAGCTCCTTGGTCACTGCCCCTGGACCAGCCGTGACTAGGTCCTGGCTGTACCAATAAAAGGTTTCACCCTCTGATCGCACTACAAAAGCATCCATTTATCTCTGTGCCTCCATACCTTGTACAGTTGGAACTACTGCTATGCCAAATATCTGCATAAGGTCACTGCCCAATAGGTTTACTGGACACTTTGCAGAAACCACTATTTTACTTCTCTGGGTCATACCTGAAACAGGGTCAGTTATTGCTATATCATGGGAGAGTGGTTCCCTGTATAGCTCTCCATTTGCTGCTTTTACTAATACATAATCAGGTGATTCAGAATGTTCTGGTAACTTGGAGGGGTGTATCAAAGTCCGTGACGCTCCTGAGTCACACAGGAATTTGACTTCCCTTCCCTCCACCAGAAGTGTCACTTCTGGTTTTGTATCTGCTAGGTAGAGTTCCAGGCTCAACAATGCTAAATCTAAAATTTCATTTCTATTTTTATCTAAGTCAATTTGTACTTCCTCTACTCCTTCTACTACATTGGTATTTGTCTTTTCTATTCTAGCTGTTACTGGTGATTCCTGACTTTCATATGATGTATCCTCACTATCATATAGTCAGTCCTCATCTCCTTTATCTTCTGTCATTGCTTTCTTATTTTGTTTACAGTCCCTAGCTAGATGGCCTTTTTACCTGACTGTAATACAAATACTTCAGCTCCGTCTTCAGCAGTGAAGACTTGTGCCTTCTTTTTCTTTTTACTATTAAAGTGTCTTTCAGCATGTCTAGCATACTCAAGTAAGGCTTGTAGCCTGCTTGTTCGGTGATCTATCATATGCTTTGTAATAAAGCTACTGATAGGGGCAATGCAACCTTTCAAAAATGCATTTTTTAATTGTTGTTCAAAGCATTCTAATAATTTAGCATAATATCCATCTATTGTCTTATTTTCCTGTTGTATGCATTGATTAATGCAAGTCCAGTCTGCCCTAAGTTTCCATTTCTCAGAGATTCTGTCTGTCAGACCTTTCACTCTGTTGTCTAAAAATGTTTTTGAATTTCTAAGCTTCTGTTTTTCTACGATTTGCTTTCTCAATCCACCTGTGTGCTTGAGGTATGCCTAGTTGGTGCTGCTTTTTTTGCCTGACCTCCTGCATCAGATTTAAGCTGTTTAAGGAGTTTAACTAGTGTAAGTTTATCTAGTTTACCATCAAATTCATATTTGTTAACACATTTTGTATAATACCTAACATATCAGCATGCTGTAATTGCATGTATTTTGCCTCTTTGGTTAGGGGCGGATCTTGCAAGGTTTTAGTGTACTGATTACCCATGTCAAAGAAAATGTTACGTAACCCTTTTCTTACCACGTGGTATCTTGGTTCCTTACACAGTTTATCTAGAATAACTGCCTACCTTATTCTGTTTCCCTGATCTATGACAAAATATACAGTAATTTCTTATGTCCCTGATCTGTACAACAAATCTATGACAATTATGTCCCTGATCTGTACAACAAATCTATGACAATTATGTCCCTGATCTGTACAACAAATCTATGACAATTATGTCCCTGATCTGTACAACAAATCTATGACAATAATATTTACTGTAACCTCTTCCCTGATCTAAAACAGAAAAAAGGCAAAAACCTTCCTACCTGAGCCTCCTGGTGATGAAAGTGTTCAAATTCCGCTCTTCGGCCACAGATCAGAAAGTGGACAGCCTCTTTACCTCATTCCCTTTGCCTCATTACCTTTGCCTCATTCCCTTTGTTTGGACATTTCACCTACAGGACTTTAAGGAACTCTCTGCCCTGTGTTACCCCTGCGAGTAAAACCCTCGAGGATACCTCAAATTCTACTTCCAAACCTCGGCTGTCTTAAATTGCTCCAGCAAAGTAACAAACTTCTAGGCAGGCTTCTCAGCTGCCTCATTCCCTTTGTTTGGACATTTCACCTACAGGACTTTAAGGAACTCTCTGCCCTGTGTTACCCTGCAAGTAAAACCCTCGAGGATACCTCAAATTCTACTTCCAAACCTCGGCTGTCTTAAATTGCTCCAGCAAAGTAACAAACTTCTAGGCAGGCTTCTCAGCTGCCTCATTCCCTTTGTTTGGACATTTCACCTACAGGACTTTAAGGAACTCTCTGCCCTGTGTTACCCCGAGTAAAACCCTCGAGGATACCTCAAATTCTACTTCCAAACCTCGGCTGTCTTAAATTGCTCCAGCAAAGTAACAAACTTCTAGGCAGGCTTCTCAGCTGCCTCATTCCCTTTGTTTGGACATTTCACCTACAGGACTTTAAGGAACTCTCTGCCCTGTGTTACCCAGTAAAACCCTCAAGATACCTCAAATTCTACTTCCAAACCTCGGCTGTCTTAAATTGCTCCAGCAAAGTAACAAACTTCTAGGCAGGCTTCTCAGCTGCCTCATTCCCTTTGTTTGGACATTTCACCTACAGGACTTTAAGGAACTCTCTGCCCTGTGTTACCCTGCAAGTAAAACCCTCGAGGATACCTCAAATTCTACTTCCAAACCTCGGCTGTCTTAAATTGCTCCAGCAAAGTAACAAACTTCTAGGCAGGCTTCTCAGCTGCCTCATTCCCTTTGTTTGGACATTTCACCTACAGGACTTTAAGGAACTCTCTGCCCTGTGTTACCCCTGTGAGTAAAACCCTCAAGGATACCTCAAATTCTACTTCCAAACCTCGGCTGTCTTAAATTGCTCCAGCAAAGTAACAAACTTCTAGGCAGGCTTCTCAGCTGCCTCATTCCCTTTGTTTGGACATTTCACCTACAGGACTTTAAGGAACTCTCTGCCCTGTGTTACCCCTGCGAGTAAAACCCTCGAGGATACCTCAAATTCTACTTCCAAACCTCGGCTGTCTTAAATTGCTCCAGCAAAGTAACAAACTTCTAGGCAGGCTTCTCAGCTGCCTCATTCCCTTTGTTTGGACATTTCAACTACAGGACTTTAAGGAACTCTCTGCCCTGTGTTACCCCTGTGAGTAAAACCCTCGAGGATACCTCAAATTCTACTTCCAAACCTCGGCTGTCTTAAATTGCTCCAGCAAAGTAACAAACTTCTAGGCAGGCTTCTCAGCTGCCTCATTCCCTTTGTTTGGACATTTCACCTACAGGACTTTAAGGAACTCTCTGCCCTGTGTTACCCCTGCAAGTAAAACCCTCGAGGATACCTCAAATTCTACTTCCAAACCTCGGCTGTCTTAAATTGCTCCAGCAAAGTAACAAAACTTCTAGGCAGGCTTCTCAGCTGCCTCATTCCCTTTGTTTGGACATTTCACCTACAGGACTTTAAGGAAGTATGTGTAACTGCAACTGAACCCTTTATAACTTATGTTTTGGCCTTGATAAATGTTTTGTAGTACTCTAGCCTGCCAGGATAGCCAGCAGCCTTAGCTCCCCGATACATACTAGCTGCACTCATTTTCCATGTATTGCCCCAAGCATACTCTAAGTGGCACAAGACCTTAGACTCCTCAGCTAAATTTTATGTTTCTATCTTAACGATAACCTCTCCCCTTTCACTGTATTCTCTAACTCTTCTAGCCCACTCTAGCTATAACACCTTATTTTCTAATTTCCCACTCTAGCCTCTCATACCTCACTCCTGCCCAACACCTCCGGTCCTTCTCCCTTCCTTCTTACCCCTCTGTAAACCTTCTTTCACTGATTGACTCCAGAACCCCTCTGGACCTCTTGGTTGCTATTTCACCTTATTCCACTGTGTTCTTCTCTTTATTTCTCCCTCTAGTTCTTGCTCCCTCTTCTCTTTCAACCTCCGTGTTCTCCTGTACTATGTGTAATTCCATTTTCTAACTGTACTCTTACATACCCTATTCTCCTGTGATAACAGGTTATTCCATTTATAACTTGTTATTAACTCTCCTAGCTGTACCTTCATGTCTTACATTTCCTTGATATTCCTGTGATAACAACTTATTCCATTATAAGTTGTTACTAACTCTCTTAGCTGTACCTTCCTGTCATACTTTTCCTTGATATTCCCTCTTCTCCCCTCCCCTTTTTTTTTTGATATTCCTTCCTCTCCCCTCCCTCTCGCTATTACCTCACAGCCCTTTTGGCTAGCTCCCCTTCCTGTCCCTCCCCTTCCTATTGGAAGTGATAAAGCCTTCCCTAACTCCTTGGCGCCATTTTTAAAATTGCCCTTCTCCGCTGCTGTGTGCTCTGGCTGTGCTGGTACTACCACTGTAAGTTGTACTTGTTTTTACTTCTGATATCGTGCTTCTCAGTTTTTACTTGTATGTGTATTTTTATGTTCTCCGCTCTAGTCCTAGGATCTGTGTGCCTTGCTACACTAATCGCAAGGTCCGACTGACTGGATAATTAATTCTGCTATCTTATCAAAGGTCGGTTCGCTACTGAGACCATTGCGCACCTCTGTAAGAGTAAGCGCATGGTCCGGTTTGCTGCTCTGTTTTAACTTTGTTTTACTTGGGCCCTGCATTAGTAACGCAAGGTCCGATTGATTGTGGATCAGTGCTGATACCTCATAGACTGTTTGGTTGGTGCTAGGACCTCTGCGCACATCTGTTTTATGTAAGCGCATGGTCTGGTTTGCCGTTTTTATCATTTTTTTTAACCTGGTATCTTCACAGACTGTCTGCATCACAACCGGGACCTTCGCGCATTAAAATACTCAAGCGTAAGGCCTGGATTGTGTTTACAGCCACATTATAGTATAGATGCGAATGTAGGCATCTACCTTAGGTCTGTTTTGTGCTCTATCTGAATGTAATTACTAAAACGCTCTAACTGATTAGGGAAAGTCTGACTATATTTGCCTATAATTCTACCTACTTGTGTTATTAGCTGATTACTCTGTACTAGCAAGGGTTTGGGTTGATTTATGTGTTATTGCTATGTGCTATGTTTTTCATCTCTGCCTTAACAACTCATTTTGTGTTTTGTGACGACTGCATTTAAAAGCCAATTTGTGGCGGGAAAAGGTATTGCACTGTATGGTTTATTAGCTTTTGTGATCCATATGATCAGCAAATGCCATATACTAGTTGATTGTAACATATTTTAAATGTATTTTGGTGTTTTTTCTAAGACCAATTGCAAATTAATGTGTACTGTGTTCCATCGACTACACTGCTGTAGTATTTTGGTGGCCTGTTTACCTGGCATAGAAATGCAATGTTTATTATTTAGTCGCTTCTAACTGCTAGAAATTGTTTTTGATGTGCTACATTTTACTATCATTCATTACTATCTTATAACAAGCCTTTTAATTTATCTAACACTATTTTTCTCTCAAAACTCTCTACCCTGTTTTTAGCTCTCTGCCCTGTGTTACCCCTGCGAGTAAAACCCTCGAGGATACCTCAAATTCTACTTCCAAACCTCGGCTGTCTTAAATTGCTCCAGCAAAGTAACAAACTTCTAGGCAGGCTTCTCAGCTGCCTCATTCCCTTTGTTTGGACATTTCACCTACAGGACTTTAAGGAAGTATGTGTAACTGCAACTGAACCCTTTATAACTTATGTTTTGGCCTTGATAAATGTTTTGTAGTACTCTAGCCTGCCAGGATAGCCAGCAGCCTTAGCTCTCCCCCCCCGATACATACTAGCTGCACTCATTTTCCATGTATTGCCTCAAGCATACTCTAAGTGGCACAAGACCTTAGACTCCTCAGCTAAATTTTATGTTTCTATCTTAACGATAACCTCTCCCCTTTCACTGTATTCTCTAACTCTTCTAGCCCACTCTAGCTATAACACCTTATTTTCTAATTTCCCACTCTAGCCTCTCATACTTCACTCCTGCCCACCACCTCCGGTTCTTCTCCCTTCCTTCTTACCCCTCTGTAAACCTTCTTTCACTGATTGACTCCAGAACCCCTCTGGACCTCTTTTCTACTTCCTCCTCCCGCGCTCTCTCGGCTCACCCTCCCGCCCCTACCCTACCCCCAAATCCCACCCACCCCCAGTGCATCTAGCTTTATTCCCTCATAGCCACACCCCCTGACACTCATATCCAATTATACAATTACTACCAATTCCTACCCCTCCCTATCCCCACCCACATTAACCACTAATTATCTACATCACCTATACCACTTAACCATTAGGATCCTTCCCACCCACTCCAATCCCAACTCTATATTCCACTACCAACTTTATACTCTATACTTAACTACTCCTACAGTATCTTATCTCTCTAGCTTTCTTTTTTTATCTTATCTACCACATAACCACTCAACATATTTCACAATCTAACACACTTCTTCTACCCAGATACATCCAGTTAATTTATATACTATCCACTGCATTCAGTTCTCCACTACTCTAAGTCCACTGTTGTTTTTACCCCTCCTCATTATGCTCTCTAAACACACCTTCACCTTCCTCCCACTATTACTACTATTCTCTTTATCCTCTTTATATCATCTCTCCCAATCTACAATTTCCACCCACTCCCAACCCTTTCATATAACTAATCCTCATAACACTTCTTTCTCACCCTCATATTCTCTTATCTCCCCTTATTTATATTCCTCAGAAAACCTCCTTCTCTTTCGACACAAACTTATCTCCTATCATGCTAACTTTTCCACCATAACTTTTAGCAAACCCTTCCAATTCACAAAACAACCTAATCTCATCTCCTTGCTAACTACCCACATAAATCATTACATACTACACCTTACAAGCACTCTCATATCTGGAGACATCCATCCAAACCCAGGCCCCACCACTGCTACTACTATACATAAATCCCTACTATTCACTTCCTTAAACTCTCAAAGTGTAGTAAACAAAGTCCCAAACCTACATGCATGGCTCATACACAATAAACCTGACATCCTCACTATTTCAGAAACCTGGCTAAAACCACACATTAAAGACTCTGAAATAGCTCCTCCTAACTACTCCATCATTCGAAAAGACAGACCTCACAAGAAAGGTGGAGGTGTAGCCCTCCTATACACTTCCTCCCTAGTAGTTACCCCATACAACAAACCTACTCCACACTTTAACAATGCCGAACTTCTCCTTACCATGCTACAAATCAATAATCATAAACACATATGTATAGCTTACCTTTACTTTCCATCAGGTGATAATATCTCCACACTTGAACTGATCCTTTCCTGGCTATCCAGTAACATTAGTAATGAAACCATAATCCTAGGAGATGTTAATATTAACTGGGCCCTTATACAGTCTCCTACAAACCTCACTAACATCAACCTTTACAATTTCTCACAACTGATCACTTTGGTAACCCACCCTGCCAAAACTCCTCCAATGGGAGTATATTGGATTGGATTCTAGTCTCCCACCCTCACTACTTCAACAACAGTGGCACTCTTCCCGACCCACTTGGTGACCACTTACCCACCTTTACCCACCGGCTTCCCACTATCCTTCAGCAGACTCATAACTACATTACAATCCGTGACCATAAAACTTCAACCCATTAATCTTTTCAAACTCACTACAAGCAATTAATTGGAACTGTCTAAAAACATTATCTCTAGATGATGCAGTCTCATACTTCAACTCAACTCTCTTAAAATTACTTGACTCCCAAGCCCCTGTACGGACTAAAAGAATAAAACTAAATCAGCCCCATGGCTCTCCAAAACTACTCTTGCTATCATGAGACAAAGAGACAAAGTCTGGAACGCTACCATAAACATAAGACAGCACCACTCCTTAACTAATATAAAATGCTCAAACAAAGCTAAGAAACTCACTACTTCTGATCGTCAAAACTATTTCTCTACACTCCAAAACCAAAATAAAAATAACCCTCAGAAATTCTGGAAAGGGATCTCTACTCTCCTCCACCCCAGCAAACCAGATACTCCTACCCCAGACCCAAATACTCCAGATCATGAATTAGCTACCCAATTTAATTCCTTCTTTATTGACTCTATCTCTAAATTGACCTCCTCATTCTCTAACTCCTCTCTACTATCTAATACCCCTCATCCACCCCACTATCTCTACTTCCTCACCCTACTCCCCGCCTACTATCTCCCTACCCCTCTTCTACACAAACTCTATCATCATTTCCTACTCCCAAAATTTCCCCTCCTGACTGCCCCTCTTCTCACTAAATCCCATACCAACATCAACTATTAAAAACTCCTTCAGAAATTGAAACCATGTACCAATGCTCCAGATAATATCCCCTCTTACTTTCTCAGTATAGCTGCTGAAACTCTTGCCTATCCCATTAGCATTTTAATTAACCGCTCTCTACTAGAACACACAGTTCCCCAAATCTGGAAACAAGCCTTTATTATACCTCTACATAAAGGTGGTAACAATAATAACATTACTAATTTCCGCCCCATAGCCATCCTGTCCCCCATCTCTAAACTCTTAGAAAAAATGTGTCTAACTTCAGCTCCTTCCCCACCTCCTAGACAACCATCTTATAACTCCCACACAACACGGTTTCAGACCCAATCATAGCACCATGACAGCCCTCCTCTCTTTCCTTGAGGTTGTAAATAAAGCCCGTGACTCTGGACAAATTGTTTCCACCTTACTTCTTGACCTGTCTAAAGCCTTCGATACCATCTCACACAGCCTGCTCTTAAACAAACTTTCTAATCTTCACCTATCTTCCTCCTCTTTAAACTGGTTCTCTAGCTACCTATCTAATAGAAGTCAAGCTGTAAAGTGGAAAAAAGCTACCTCTTCTTTCCTTAGTACCCCTACAGGAGTTCCCCAAGGCTCCATACTGGGTCCTCTTCTCTTCAATATCTTTATAAATAACTTCCACAAATCAATCCCTTTCTCTAGCATCATCCAATATGCAGATGATTCAAGTATTATCTGTTCCGCCTCTTCTATCTCTACACTACAAAAACTTACTCAAGATGCCTTCTCTTCCACAGAACAATGGATGCTTTGTAATCATCTAGCTCTCAATGCTGCCAAGACCAAACTAATGTTATTTACCCCTTCTAAAGTCATCCCTCCTGACATTGGTACTTTCTCAATTACTACACAACACAACTCACCTCTTGAAATTGTGTCAGAAACCAAACTACTTGGGGTCCAAATCGATAACCTACTCAAATTTAACTCCCACCTGCAAATTAACATCAAAAAAACACACCAAAACTTGGCATGCTTTACAGACAGAATGCCTACCTCACATCTGCCACAAAAATCACTCTCTCTACCTCCTTCCTAATCCCATCCCTGCTATATGGTGCCCCACTACTAACTAATCTTCAGTCCTTGTTAAAAAAACAACTTACTTCCTGCTATAACAAAATTGCAAAATTTGCCACCAGTCAAAAGTCCTCCACCCACCACTGTCTCTCCCTCCATAACCTAAAATGGCTAGAACTTCCCAATCAACTAACTTACACTCAACTAACTCTAGCCCACAAGCTCATTCTCAACCCTTCCCTCTGTCCCTCTCTTTCCTCTGCCTTTACTATGCACCAACCTAACAGAGTTCTAAGGTCACATAATCAAAATCTACTCAAAGTACACAAACCAACTCATCCCCCAGGCAAAAACCTTCTTTCCTTCAGCCCGCCTGTGGAACTCCCTACCACCACTCATCCGCACCACCTCTAACCACTCTGCCTTCAAAAAGTCTCTCCACCTTCATCTTGCCTCACGGTGGGAATGCTCTTGTTCCCACCCCACATAACTAGTTCTACTCTACACCTGTAGCTATGAAATTTGTTCTCTAATCAGTTTTAATGTTTTACATTTATTCATTACTCGTATGCTTCTTCTTATTGTATTAACTGTTATGATTGCTTTCCTGAATGTGACTAGTTCTACTTTTTAGTATATAGAATTATTAATAATTCTCTGTACAAAAATTGTTACTGTCAAATGTTGAAAATACATTCTGTTGGAGCTTTTCTCCCCAGGACTCCATTGAAAACGGGTTCTTTAAGGCCCAATGGACTATCCTGGTAAACCAACGACAATAAATAAATAAAATAAAATAAAATAAATTTACACACAACAATTCAGTCGGAGGTCTTTTCACTCAAGAAGAACCATTTTGGCAACTTCTCCTGCGCAGATTTATTACCACCCATACACTCTGACCTGTAGCTTACCAAGGGAATTCCGTCACGAAAGGACCAAACTGTCAAATAAATTATTAAAAATCAGACTGTAAAATCATTAGGCTTTTTAAAATGACAGTCAACACACAGGAGATTCAGATGCAAAAGTTTACTACTGTACACCAGGAGGCAAAAGACCATACAATACAAGTATAGAATTTTGCCTGGCATGATACAGGAAATACGCTTCATTATATGCACTATACATTCAAGCTGTGCCCACCTTACTGACGTGGTCAGTCACAGGACACCTACATCACTATAGTCTACAATATTCTATTCATAAGAAAGTGCTGAGGTTATACTTTTTAAAAGTTTTCCCATGAGAATAATACAGCCTTGCAAAGTAAATGGTCAGTTATAATGTCTTTCTGTAAATGTTATTCTTTCAAGGTTTCAGTCCTGCTCGAATACAATAGCCAGTTCAGTCTTGTAATACGCTTCTTTGTTCCTCTCGCAGCATTAATATTAGCAGCTGTGCTGATAATATTCACAAGGCCAACTATCTCAGAGGAAGGAAGAAAAGATTCAATGCCTTATACATTCATTTTCCTGACCCAGCAGATAATCATTAGTGAAAAACATAAGCTTGCTGAGCTGGCTACTGCCAGGGTCAGAGTTCAGTCACACTGCAGCTCCAAAGCTTCAAGCAATTACATGTAAGATCATTCTTACTGCCATATTGTAAAATAGAATAAAATGCATTACATACTATTTGCTTTTAAACTAGCACTTCATATATGTTTAAGTACACATTTTTCTAACAATGGGCAAGGCAGTTAATATGTTACAGTGCAAAGAAAAAACAACATAATGTAACTACCTTACAGTGTAAAGAAAAGAACAATGTAGTGTGACAGTGTAAAGAAAACACAATGTACACTGTAATATATTAACCGTTTTGTCCATATGAAGCTTATGCACAGATTGTAATCATTTTTTGGTTAGGTGCTGTGCAGCCATCATGTTCTTTTGATTTTCTTGGGTTTGGGTACTGGCTTTATACAGAAATTCAAAAGCTCAGATCATTTATGAATGGAAAGCTCTCCAGATGTATCAATATTGGTAGAGGGGGGGTCTACTTTAGTTTAGTGAATGATCAGATGATCGAACGCTGTTAGTTCGAGCACTAAATGTCAGACCAGCAAAATAGCTAACGGCCGGAACAGCGAATTCTTTCCCAGGGAAAGAAATCAGTGGGCCAACCGTCTGGGTTGTGCCATTTCCTTCACTGTAGTGTGATCTCAGATTTGGTAGATTTAAGCAGGGGTGTGTGGGGGGAAAGCCCCCCACTTCATTTAGTGTTTAGTGTTTTTTTTTTGTTTGTTTGTTTTTTGGGAACAGCGATTTTTTTCCCTGGGAAAAAAAATGCTGTTCTGGTTGTTCGCTGTTTTGGGTTTTTGCGCTTTAGGGGTCGCTATAACAGCATTCAATCATCTGATCATTCGTTGTTATAATATAGAGCCTGGTAGAGGTACTAGACACGGCTTTCCCTTGTCCTCCCTGCTTTACATTTTAGTAATAGATGCACATTAGCTCAGCACATCTGTAAAATTTAAAGGAGAGTCTGTGAGAGAGGAATTGATTCTGTAGGTCTGCTGATGACTGCATGTTGCTGTAGGGTCATGTAGACCTTGTTCTTCCTGGGGTATTTGAAATCTTCAAAGGTCAGGGTTGGAATGTAGCTGGGGGAAACTGCTCAGATTAGAGTAGGGAAGATTTCTTTTGATATGGGAGAAGTAAAAATGAGGCAAAATATCTTGGTTTTTAAATCCAATAGATGGAGTAGGACACAGTGATGTGCAACTTCTCTGTTCCTTTTGGATAGATGGTCGAGTAAGATATATACATTAGTGGGAAAAATTAATTTACTCCAAATGTGATGTCCTACCATGAGTGTTGTATGTTTGCAGATAAATTTTCCTATTGGAGGGAGTTAAGTTGTGGTTGGTGAATATCCAGAGGGTTTGCAAAAATTTCATATGGAGGGGAAGAGGACATAGCATAGCCACCAGTAGACTGCAGCTATCCAGAAAGTTGAGGGGCTGGGAATGTTTGATATTAAGATATGTGTTCTTTCATTGGCTGTAGCTACTATTTGGTCAGAAGATTACAAAACGAGTTTTGAGTGGGCATGGACGAAGTAGCACGTTGAGGTTGAGAAAGTTATATTAGATACATTTTTTATCCTAACAAAGGGCACGAATGAGACACATACAGGATGTCTTAAGCTAGGGCTCTGGAACAATTTAAATATTAAAATTGAAGATCAGGTGATGTTTGCAGAAAGTGGTAGCAGAAGGGAGTGAGTCTATAAGGTGCAGCATTTATTTCAAAAGGGAGAAAATAACACACTGAAAGTTTATGATTGGACTATCAGTTACCTGTTAGGGTCTAGCTCCAGTATGAACAGATTAGACAAGCAGTAAAATAATGTATGAAGTTAATAGGCTTCAAGATTGACATTGGATGGGTTTTCACATTAAAAGCAGTTTATTACTGGGTCAGCAGTGTGGTTATAGAGGGAAAGTATCTTGTAAGAAGATTTATTCTCTTTTGATTTGGCTTAAATATGGAACAGGGATGTGGCAGTTGATAAATAGGTGGGAAGAGGTGGAAGGAGTCAAATTCAGCAAGGAGGCATGGACTGCGGTCATTAGTATGAGTAAAGAGTTGCAGACTTAAACTGTTGGGATTAACATTCTCATTTGTTGCATAGGGGGAACAGATCTCTGATTGAGCTACAAAGGATTGGTGAAATAGATGATGGTTTATTTTGGAGATGTTGTCCTCCCGATGAAGGGCTTGTTCAGATGTTTTGGGGATACGCACATATAAATAAATGTTGGGAAGATGTAATTAAGGAGTGGTAAGGCATTTTCTTAAAACATGTTCCAAGGACTTGTGAGTTTTGTTTGTTTGGTATAGGAAGAGAAGACTGTGGTTGATTGTCGAATAAAAAACTGATGATCCTCCTCATGGGGGGGCTCAAAAAGTCAACTAGCAAAAGCTAGGAGAAGAGACAGAGTCTGGAATCAGCATGCTTTGGCCTCCAATAATATTTAGATGTATCAAAGGTTGTTGAAGACAAGAAATAGGAAAGTTTAGTTAAGGGTTGGCAGTTTCTGGGGCAGAGGTAGGAACTTTTACCATGTGACTGTGGGGCACTGCTGAATGGCGGGACATACATAGTTTTTTTTTATGTTTGTTTTCTCTAAACAATGGGGTTGTTGCTATTTCTTGAGTTATCTTGCAGAATAGATTATGCATGCTAATTTCTCTCTGGAAATTATGTACTTTGTTAGCAGAATATTACAATTTTTTGTATGATCTCACAAAATAGATTTCTTGTGATAGTTTGGTGTTTGGAAATTATACACATTCTGAGCTTGTAAACCTAAGTGAAACAAATCTTGTGATCTGTTATGCTCAAATTTTTCAATTGCAAATCCAATAAAATGAATTAAAAATGTGTTTCAGGATAATTTTAAAATAAAAACTAGACTAAAGCTGGGATCACCTGGCACCTGCCCAAGTGGTTCATTACTGCTGAGCCAAGTATCACAGGTAAGTGCTTAAACAGCATGATCTCAAAAGTCCTTACTGTTAGGGAGGCTGCATTAGATGAATGTTTAAAAATCCACTAAGGAATGGGGATTTGCATCTATGAACAGGGAATACACAGAATTAATCTTTCACTACCCAGAAGCATACACAATAAATTTAAACTCTCGAGAAACACTGGATGTCAACAAATCTAAAGCCAAATTTGGTATTTTATATTATTTTCCACAAAATAACTGAGAAAGAGAGAAATGAATGACTCCAATCTATTTATAGAGATTAACCCAGTACAACACAGATATGTACCTTTCCAGATACTTAAAATCCTAAATAATCCTTACTGGATACCAAATTTCCTATTTAATCCATGGGAACCACCTCACCATTAAGAATTCCTCCAAGCTTGCTCAAATGTATTGTACAGATTATAATTATGGAGCAACAATATAGTTTGGAAACAAATACAGTCTAACTCTGACTTCAGGTGCAATAAATGCATATATCTTAATAATGTCCTACACCAAGCGTGAGATTCCATGAAATAAGTTATGTTTATAGGCCACTGAAACATGAAATTCTGCAACATTTAAGACATATTTAAAGGATGTCCACCTCCCAAACAATTTTACAGACTCTCTACTAAATAACTATGGTTTAGTCAGTTTAACTGTATGAAATGTAAATTCTTTGGTCTTGGTTGAATTTGTGATATACACAGTAATCTTGGATAATTTAGTAGATAACTGAAACATAAGTCTTGAGTAAATCTCTCTGTGTCTGAAACTGTGGATAAAATATCAATGAGAAATACAAAAAGTCATATATAGATATATATATATATAGATAGATAGATATAGATATATATATATATATATATTTAGCAATGGGGACAATACAGCTAAAACCAAAAGGGTTTAAACTGAGGATAAGCAAAGTAAGATATAAAGGACAACACTACATGACTCATCGCTTTTTTTTACTAGCAGAATTATATCCCTTAACTGTGATAAAAAAGGCATTGAGAGAAATGAAGCATTTCATTAGATTTTAGGTATCTGATGGGACTCTTAATTTTTCTGAGGGCCTCAAACATATACAACAGTTTTATTTAGCCAAACACTTTAAATCCATCTGTGAATACCAATGTCATATCAACGGAAAAAAATTAAAAGGATGAAAACTGACTGGAGCTTGTATTAACTTAGTCACCATTGATATATCTCTTCCTGGCACAAACTCAAACTGAAGTGGATGATTTGCTTGGAACAAATATAAGGTAAGCAAATTATGTATGGGCTGAGTACAGATCTTGTGATCTGTATTAAGCACTGATATTAATCAGTAACCAAAAGATTCCTGTAAGTTTTTAGTAAAAGAATGTTTTTAGGTTAATGTGGAATACTTATTTAGTGCAGAACTGTGGCAGTACAACGGGTATTTATTAAAGAAATCAAATTACAAAAAAGCAAAAAATGCACATTATACCATACAAACCCTAGATTACAAGAAAATACATAATGCAAAAGAAAACAATTTAAGCTAAGACAAAAATGTTAACAAAGGTGCGAAAGAATGGTGAGTAGTCTTAGACTGTCCAAGAGTTTTGTGGGATGAGTCAATATGAGGGTTACCTGATCACTAAATCTGATATAAAGTATCCCTAGTGTTTTAAAATCCTTCTAGGAGGAGATATATACCCTAATCCTGCCACACCTTTCACAATGAACACAAAGATAATTCTCTTCCACACTCTTCTCTAACCCAACAACAGTCAACCACCAAACCTGGAGATCTAACTTTTGCTGCAATAAATGTTAGAAGCATAAGAAATAAAACTGGTGAACTACATGCCTGGATTACCCAGCATAAACCTGACATTTTTGCTGTAACTGAACCTTGGTTTAAAATCAGCATAAATAACTCCAAAGTTGTACCTCCTGGCTATCACCTGTAATGACCGTATAAAGAGGAAAGGTGGTGGAATTGCTTCAATATTTCCCAACAGCTTCTACATTTCCCCTTAACAGCAAACCAGTACCAAAATTCAGTTGAGCAGAACTTCTTATTTCTTTCATCAAAATAAACAATTATAAACAAACGTATTACTGTCCTTTATATCCCTCATGGTGACAATACAGCTCTACTGGAAGACATCTGACATTTGATATCCATAACATTTCCACAAGAAAAAATACTATTAAATGATGTGAAAATCAATTGGTTGGACATAAACTCTAACTCCTCTACATCTAGCACGAACTTATATGGTGTTACACAATTAATTAATAGCCCCACACATTTTAGCAAGACATCAAATTCACTATTAGACTAGATCTTAGTATCAGACCCTAGTAAATACACCACCACAGGTACAATGTCAGACTCTCAGTTTTCAACTCCCAAAATATAAAATCAGACATCTCATACATCCAATTAAACAGCATATTTATAAAACAACACATAACCTTTCCAAGTTTAACCCAGAAATGTTCATAACTACACTATCATCCATTAACTGGAACTTCCTAAAATTCCTCCCCTTAGATGATGCTGTAATTGAATTCAGTACAACTTTTCTAAATATCCTAAATAGTCTTACACCTTCTCGAAGAAGAGACTAAAAACAAATAATGCAATTTGGTTATTCAAAAAAGAGTTGAATGATAATGCAGGATAGAGAAAAAGCATGGAAAGAATGGCAACAATATAAAACACCTCAATATGTTGAAAACTTCAGAATGCTTCTCAATCATACTAAAAAGCAAATAAATTAAGACAAAAAACTATACTATAATAACTTTCAGACTTATACGAAACACAACCTTAAAAAATTTTGGACATCCGCTAAATAAACCTTACATCCCAGCCAAAAATTTAACCCAAACCCAAAATATTTTGGACATCCGTTAAATAAATCTTACATCCCAGCCAAAACTTCAACCCACATCCCTCTCCCAATAACTCATCACTCAAAACTGCAATGCAGTTCAGCTCTTATTTTATAGACAGTGTAGCATCTCTAACCAAGGATTCCTCAACATCTAATTCCAACCCTGCCCAACAGCCACATATCACCACATCCACTTTCACCTTAAAACCTTTGCCCACATCTTATATAAATCTACTCTTAAACGAATTTAAACTGTGTTCTTCTTCAGCTGATGACCTTTCAAGCAGTACCTAAAAATAGCATCCAATAGCATTTCCTATCCTGTCTCAATCCTTATAAATAGGTCAAACCATGAATTCCAGATTCCCACTCTCTGGAAAAAGTCACACATTATCCTTCTGCACAAATGAGGAAATTCAACAGACATTAATAACTTTAGACCTATAGAAATCTTATCTCCCCTCACCAAAATACTTGAAAAATGTATTCAAAAATAATTGCTAGACTATCTCCTGCAGGAGGAATTCCTATTCCCTACACAACATGGCTTCCATCCTTCCTATAGTACGAGCACTGACCTTCTAACTTATATAGATACTTTCAGTAAAGTTAGAGATAATGGCAAACTATTCTCTTCCATATTTCTAGACATATCTAAAGCCATCAACACAATTTGTCACAGCAAACTTCTACTTCAAATGTCCTCACTAGGTCTCTCTCAGCTCACCCTTCTGTGGTTCACAATCTACCTTTCCAATAGGTATCAATCAGTAAAATGGCACTCTCCTTACCTCCCAGTCACCACCGGTGAACCACAAGGGTATATGCTTGGTCTCCTCTTCATTAACATTTCCACCAACTTCCTCTGTACATCCACACAAATATGCATCTGACAACATGGTACAGCTCCATAAAATTACTCAGAAAACTTTAACAGCCACTGAAACATGGCTTTGTAACTCACAACTTATGCTCAGCCCAAAAAAGACCAAACTACTACTTTCCCTCCTAAATCCCTCTCTCATAAAAAACAAAATTTAAAGTCTTCTTGATAATACAACCATTGAAGTCACCTCTCATAGCAAATTATTAGGGGTGATAGTGGATGATAATCTTACATTTAACTTGCATATAAAAACTTGCATAAGAAAAACTAATCAATATTAGGGATGCTTTACAGAGCCAAAAACTTTCTCACCAATACAACTAACTCTACACTTGCCACTACTTATCTCCTCCCCACACTTCTTTATGGTGCTCCCATCCATACTAACCTCCAGGCTTCACAAAAATTAAAACTTGACCAATGCTATAACAAAGTTGTTAAATTTACAGCAAATACCCCTTTCAGAACCCACCACTGTACAGCACTAAAAACTTAAATTGGTTAGAACTGCCTCATCAACTATCATATTCAAAACTTTTTACAGCAAATAAAATTATCCAGCATCCATCTGCCTGTCCAGCACTAAAAAACATTGTACACAAATATGCTACTAGTCAGTAATTGTGATCCGGTGACCAAAAACTCCTGTCTGTCTACAAAACTATCAAATCTGCTAGGCATTGTCTGTACTCATGCAAGGTTGCTAAGGCCTGGAACTCCTTACTTGTATCCAACAAATCAATACCCTCTTTCCCATCTTTCAAAACCACTCAAAGACTTCCTAGTTAAAATCTGGCTTTGCTGTTGCTCAAAACCAGGATAAACTATTTCACTAAATGTGAACAAGTACCTTTTCATTCCTTATACCTCCTTACTCTTACTTCTTCACTTACTTCCTTACTGCTATCTAATGTTCTTCCTGTTTTTCCCTCACTTTATATTGCAGTTCCTGTTTGTATTACACTAATTTACCTTTAATTTATCTACAAACTGTCTACAATTTCTATAAATATTAAGTGGTTGTCATATAACTTGTATAGATTCTTAACCAGTATTTTTATATTATCAAAAATGTGTTATAATTATTTAAACAACAATTGTTATTGTTTTATTTTTGAAGATTGCAAAATTATTGTTCTTAAAATGTTTTGTAATAATTTGAAGCTTTCTCTCCAGGTCTCCATTTAAAATGGGCTTCTATCCAGTCAGATTTTCCCAGTAATCAAATGTCAATAAATAATAAATAAATAAATAAAATTAATTTGCCAACATGTTGGGGCCAGTTGCCTTTTTTTGAGCAATAAAAGTATTACCTTCTTAACCATGTCCTCGGTTATTATAAATGATATGTCCACATATTTATCAGAGAGAAACTAGTGGCATTCCTCACTGGAAGAACAAATTTTATTCACAAAAAATATCTTGAAAACTATCAGCAAAATACTCAGCTATAGACTCTGTGTTTTTAATGACTACATCCTCAAACCTAGCTCCTTTAATGTAATTGTAATTATTTTCCTTAGCTAAAATTTTTGCTCTTTCCCATATTGTATAGCATATAAATAAAGATAGCAAAGATTAATGATTTTACATAAAAAAATAATTTGGTTTGGTATTTGTTTCCTTTCAATAATATATTTATTGTTATTAACCATGGTTACTTATCCAAAACATTTAACTTCTCAGTGTATTTAACTTAGCATACTGAGTATGCTTAATGCAGGCTGATAAAGCAGTGACAATCAAACAGAAAATGTTTAAACTTTGCTCATTTTGGACTTAAGGTAACCTATCAAGTTTCCTTTTTATTGTCACTGTATTCATAAAAGGGGTACCTTTATCTTATTTCTGTGCTACGGACTTAGTTTTAGTTGATATAAACAACTTTCCATGCTTATTATTTCTATGTGTAGGGCAGATAAATCATGTTGCATAACTAATATTTTAAGAAACGCTTACAAACTGTTGATTTGTAATTTGTAACAATGTACAGCAATCCAGTGTAGTATTTCCATTCAATAATATCCAAATGTAGATTCAACAACACTACTGCTGCTTGATATAAATTATCCATTTTAAATAATAAGCTACCAGTCTATTCAGGTGAGTGGTAACTGTCAGTTTCAGTTTACATAGCTGTAGAAACAAAATAAGTAGCACGTGAGAAGCCTGTTCCTTCAAAATATTTTTAAATTTTTTAGTTCAAGAGATGCTGCCCATATAACATATTTGATATGGTCCATCACTCATTTCAGTAACATATTTTCTTGTATTTGGGGCATAGCATTACTCCATGCTAAATATACTGCTGTTGCTGTTGGAATAGTTTGAAGAAAGCTAAAAAATGCTTCCTTTTCTAGATTCCAATGCAGTTGATTATATGACTGCCAACTGCTTCAGGTATCTCCTAGTGTTCTTGCCAGGTCCCCAGTCAATTGGTCGCACAACCATATTTGCCTTAATACAATCCTTTTTGCTCATACACTGAATATTCAGAAATTATAGCACTCAATCCAGCAGGCAACAGAGAATAATTCAGTGGAAGAAAACCATTCACTGTGCAAGATGGAGAAGACTCAGTCTTTGTCACTAGGAATCTGGGGCTCTGAACTTTTGTAAGGCCATTGCATGCAAATACCATCATGAGAGATTCCACTACCTCTCAGCACATCTTACATGTTGATGTCACCTCCTTAGAGGAAAAAACAAATGTCCTGGCTATTTCTGTATCCTTCTTTCCAAATTTAAACGTGTGTGTCATCTACAGGGGTAACAGTCTTGAGTCAGTTTCTAGATTGCATGCTTTCAATGTCATCCTTGATGACATATTGATACTTTGGGCCAAGTACTTACTGTCATAAAATATGCATGTTGTCCCATTAGGTACATTTCTTGAAACAAGTACCTGTTATCACCCAAGGACCTATTTCTGGTTGTTCTTGCCTTGGTCTAATCATATGCCAACTATTTTAACTCCTGTTACCCATGTCTAATGGATATACCCAAGTGCAGCTTGCACAAAATTCTACTTTCTAAATGTTAACAGGTATGTCATTTTACCATCATATTACACCAGTTCTTCAAAGTCTAAACTGCCTGCCTGTTTGGTCACATATTAACTATAAAGGCCTAGCCCTTGCATACTTAACAATGCACTGGAATGATTTTCCCATCAAAGTGTGTTGTCGGTTCCATACTATCCTGCAGTCCCTCTCATCTACCAGTTACAGGGCTGGGGTTGGTGGTTCCTGTGATTCCTGTGGTATCCTCTGAGACTCATTGTTTTGCCTTTTCAGGCATTGTACATTTTCAACTTAGTACTTGGTTAGCTTTGGAGGCTACTAAACTCAACATCTTAAAGAGGTCCCTTAAGATTCATTTGTTCAGTCTTGTGTTTTAGTCTTTTCTTACTAACTCTGTATTCACATTTATGTTCCCCAATTTATAACACTGCTTTGTAAAAGAAAATGAACTCCGGCTTGCAGTAAACTGTGATGGGCTGCTACCTGTTCAGGATTAGTTCCTCTGCTCTTTGTTTAGTAATGACAGGATGGGAGCTGGCTCCCTTATAATACTGAATTTGATAAAGTGAGTAAGAATGAATGAATTCCAAAAGTCTTACTTTTGCTGAAGTCAATGTTTGTGTTGACAAATTAACTACTTATAACGGTGAAGCAAATCTGCATGGCATGACAATCATGCCTCAATTGCATACGATATCACGGCCATTTGTCATGTGAATCACTCAGTCCATGTCCACGTTTGCGTAAAACTACTGGGGGGTTTAATACAGTAAAATAAAGCCATAAATCCTGTGCTTTTTGTGCTTAGATATTCAAATAAATGGAGGTGATGGAAGGAACTAGGTAGGGAAGAAAATGTGTCTTTACAGTTAGAGGTGCAATATAGAGCAAGTTCATGGATAGTGTGTGTGTGGCTGTCACAAAGTGTATATTAAAAATTAGAGGTGAGCTATGTCACTAAACTACATATATGGCTGGGAGATGCTAGTAAAACTGTTCCAGTATTGGTGAATACAAGCTGTGGGCCATAGGATTCTGAATGATTCTGCTGACTGGTGAAATTTTAGTTGTTTTAAATGAGTTTGCATTCTGAATGGTTTTCAGTGGTAGTGGGGTCTGAATCCATGGGTTAGCAACACTATTTGAATATATAGTGATTTAGAGATTTTTTTTTCTGTACAGTGTAAAATTCTACTGGTTGAGTGGCGTTGTATTAAGTTTAAGGGCTGCACAGTTTTCTGACTTATAGAAAAGCCTGTGTATTTATGAACCTATATTGGATGGGAGATAGGAAATTCACCCCGGGGATCATGTCAGTCGCCCTGCTAGACATTGGTCCAAAGAAGTAAATATTGTGGGAAGAAATATCCAGGGAATTGTTATGGCTAGGCTTGTATAGGCCCTAGGGCCGATAGCCTAGTACCAACCTATGAACCTATGAGTCCCCATTCACTCTGGCGGCTTCGGGTAAAACTTCCTTTCTCAATCTGGCGACATATTTTTTCACTCCCTTCCCTGGCTGTGAGACTGCCCTCCCTTGGGTGTATCTATGCATTTGAAAGTCACTGGAAGCCCGGGAAAAGGATTAGTGGAGCTAACTGATGCCAAAATTGGTTCTTTTTATCTGGCTCCCAGCTCACTTAGCCAAAAAAACTCATTACTCTCTACAGGACCTGATGGAGCAACCGAAGTTGTAAGATGCACAGCTACTCCTTCACTAATGGAGGCAGGACAATTGTGGGCAGATTCTTCACCAATCACTTTTCCTCCACTCTGGGAGGATGCTGCAGCACTATCAGGCTGTATGGACACCACAGCATTCTCATGAGGCCAAACAAATATATGACTCCCCATGAAATCACTGTAATCTCTTTGCATCTTAGTTCATTTCTGTTTCTTTAACCTAATCTCATAGAGATATGCTGCATTACAGACCTCATCAAGCCCCTGATCGAGTACATCACATAAAAACTTTTCTCTTAATTTCAGTTAATGCCTGCTCCATTTCTTTGGATAACCCAAGTTCAGAGGTTTTAAAGTAATCAATAAGGAGCCGCATGTAGTTAAAACTAACCTCAAGATTAAGCACTTGCCATTTTCCATAGCAATTCAAGACACGCCTCCCCCTGTGTAGGCATTTTAAGTACACAGAGTCCTCTCGGAACAACCTTGTGGTGGAGGCATGCTTCCATATACAGTCTCTGCCATTGTAAGTTCTTAATTTTGAATAGCTTGCTCTTAATCATTCTGAGTGCTGAGGATAGTCCTTCATGATCAATACAGCCATTGTTAATTACATTCTCCTCCATAAACTCAGCTCCCACTAGAGGAGTAACAGAGGCTGTAAGCAAACCCATTAGCCATTCCTGTGATTTAAGGTTCACTTGAGTAGTCGGACTATAGGCAAGCTCTATATTAAGCCCTTCAGCCATGCTCCACTCAGTACAGTCAAACACAATTGCAAAGATTCCAATAAATAGACAACCAACTAAGCAGATAAAGGATGCCTTATGTTGTTGTTGTTGTTGTGTCTTTCGGCTTATAGGGGGTCGCCACAGCAGAATTACGGTCTGCTAATGTTTGGTAGTGGATTTTTATGTGCCGAATTACCAGCCCTGATGCACAACCTTCAACGAAGGCACGGCCATTCACACATGCCTCCACACAGAAGATGCTCTAGCTGAGAATCGAATGCGAACGTCTTGCTGTGAGGTGACAATGCTATGCAGCACCACTACCGCAGGTAAATGTACCAAATGTAAAAATTAATCAAAATAAAAGAATGAGGCAGCCAAGCATGGCTTAAAAACATTAATTTATTAAAATACAGGTAAGCACTTTCATACAGATACACTGCACTTCATCAGACCATAAAATAAAACAACACAGCTACTATTTAAATAAAACAGACAATTAATCAATAATCAAATCAGCAATGTTAATGACTTAAAGGACGTGCCTTCAAAACAGGCCTTAAAGGTATACACCCATTCAAGCCTGGTGCTGTATGTGCAGTAAGCCTAATTATCCATTTAGATTCTGCCAATTCCAATTTGTTTCCCATATCTCCTCCATGCTTATCAGCACCAATTATTTGTAAAACTATAAAAACAAATACATGTCCAGGATTATCACAGACATGTTTATATAATGCACTAGAGGGATCTCACCTTCGTATATAACCTAGATGTTCCATTATACGCTTCTTAAAAGAGCGTTCTTTTTTCCCTACATAGGAACAAGAACAACTTTTACATCGGGCCAGGTAAACTAGATGTGTAGAAGCACAATCCGCATAAAACCTTGGTTCAAACCTGAATCCAGTAGTAGGATGTACAAAAATATTCAGAAGAGCCTTGGGTAGGTATTTATATTTTTGGATTTAGGCCAGAGTGGTCGAGCAGTATGGACTCATTCTTGGACTCCTTAGCTGTTGCCAATTGCTTGTGTTATGCTATATATCATTTGGGCTTCGGGTGCAGACATTTTTTTTCCCTTTTTTTTGTATTGTGCTTCTACAAGTAAGAAAACAAGGAGAGAGATCTGACTGCATTAACTACTGCATTAATGAAAAACATAGGAAAGGAGATTGAGACAAGGTGAATAAGAAATTATACATGCTATGCATGGTCCTTGCAAAAGGAAGATATTAACAGTTACAACAATCAGTTAAAACAAATAAAAGACTAGTAAGTTCATAAAGCAATCTTCATATTATTGGAGAACAAAGCAATCAGTGCTTAAAATATCACATTTGTTTTCATAATGCAATCTTCATAATAAAATTCAACAAAGCATGCGGTGCATAAAGCATCATGTTTGTTTAACTAATACCAGAATAAGAAGACATGAACAAATTGCATTGCTGAGACAGAGCATGTTCCTTGGTGGCTATTCCGGAGGGGGGATCATGGCAAAATAGCTGCTGCATTTGTTTTTGTGTAGGGGTGGCAAAAAGACTGCAGCATGGAATTTCCCACTGGCTGGAATTTTTCCTGGCTGTTGTTAGGTTGAGGGACCACTTGTAAGGCATTAGGAGATTTCTGTTGAGCCTTTTCACAAGGTAACAGAGTACCACTGGATGTGCATTGATACGAGAAAGCGCTGGACGTCCAATGCCCTCTTTCAGACCCTCATAGTTTCCTGATATAAGGGGGCACAATCAGGTTCTTCCTTGTTTGCTGATACACCAGACATCTGTCATGTTGTCTGCTGGGCTAGAAATTCCAGCAAAACTAGGAGGACTGCCCTCAACTCCAAGCCGCTTGCATGAAGATTGGCCTCGTCTGTCCACAGACCTTGAACCAGTGAATAACTTGCAATTAAAATGAAAGTCTGATTAATACAAATTCTCAAAACAAAAACCAACTTGCGAAAAAGTGCACCAGGATAACACGCTCATGCAACAACTCCCGCTTTAATAACTTTAAACGCACTTTAAAAATGTTTTTCGTCTTACTGAATAGTAAAACTTCTTCATAAGAATATTTAAACATACACAAAAGTCAGCCTTTAAATAAACTTTCAATTAAATTTGGTGCCAAAATAAAAAAATGCCTCAATATGTAACACACCTTCTTAAAGCAATAATAACCTGTTTTTCACAGACCTAATTAAATTTCAATATTGGTGTGACATACTAAAACATGCAAATAAATGGATTCAAAAAACATTGAGCTACATCAAATTTGGTTAAAAAACTACCCAATTAAAAACAATAGAAAATCATTGTTACATGAATAAATAAATATATAACTGCATAAAATGATATACTTTCTATGCCTAAACTACATGTTAATATGAATACAATGTATCAAAAAAGGATATGTGTATCTTAAATTTATCTTAAATTTAAGCATGCTCTTTTTCACCAAGCACCACACTAAATTACCTTTATCCTATATTAATGTGCTTACAATTAAACATCTTAAAAATAACACATTTTAAGCAAATGCCCTATGAGCTAATATACACTGTTATACTATTATTTAAACTTGATCATAAAAATGTATCTTTTATTAAAACCTTCTTAAAAGGATATACAAAATTAATGCCCAAACACTTTACTTTACTTCTACCTATCTAAATTTCTCAATTTTAACAAACATATGATAGAACATTTATCATTAATGCCGGGAAAAACATATGCATTTAGTCTATTCTGCCAAAACAATTCCGACTTTTCTAGAAGTAAACTAAAGGGTCCCCCTCTTACATCCGAGGGTATTTGTTGTATTACTGTAAAGTTAAATCTATGATCAGGGAACATATTTATGTGCCTAGCTAAAGCATTTTCATCTTTACCTTGATTTATACATCTCATATGTTCCAGGACCCTATCCCTTAATCGTCGGTCAGTTTTTCCCACATAAAATTATGGACATCCCTGACATGTTGCTATGTAGACTACATGTATGTAGATAGGTAGAAGTAAAGTAAAGTGTTTGGGCATTAATTTTGTATATCATTTTAAGAAGTTTTTAATAAAAGATACATTTTTATGATCAAAAGTCTGATTAATGTTGTCACAATGGTTAGGCACAAAGATGAAACCTTCTCTTTATTCTGGACACTATTTCAGATGACAACACTGATAGTGGCTATCCCAGCACTAGTCTAAAGCACTAAGTGATGAACTACTCCTGCAAGGAATGAAATTTGGAGTGTTGCTCCAAGAAAGTTGCTACTCGAACTTTTTTCCACATAGAGTATGAGTTTACCTGCTTGTGAACCATATGCTGCTTTTATGGTTATACATCAACACACAACTGTTAGGCCCTACACAAATGTATTTCTGTTGCATCCCATAAAATATTATCACAATAGTCATTTTCAGGTGAATGAAAGAAGAGTAGCTCAGAAATGCAAAGCTGAAAGCTACTACAAAGAATGTTCCTTGTATTTTCGTTGCTTTTTTTTCAGGAAGGAACACAGAAACAAATCTGAAATGCACTTGTGAACTCACTTTATCCACTTTCCTGTCTGTTTAATAACCTGCCAATCAGCAGCAGCAGTTTTGCCAGTTATGGTTCATTACTTCATGTCACAAAACATCTACTGTTAGTTACAGCTCATGTTGTGTATTTCGGGGGTGAACATCCATTCATCCACAATCCCTTTTACTCATTTTTGCACAATGCTGTCAGGGTGGCACTTCAGCAGTGACAATTATCTAGAGTCAGTGTTCCCACTGCTGGTTGGCTAGCTCTACTGCAGTTGTTTTTTGATACCATATACTGCGGTGGTGGTACTGCGTTAGCATTGTTGCCTCACAGTTAGACGTTGCCTGTTCGATCCTCAGTTAGAGCGTCTTCTGTGTGACGATATGCATGAACGGGCGTTCCTTCGTTGAAGGTTGTGCATTAGACCTGGCAAGCCAGCATGTAAAACTCTACTGGCAATCATTAGCGGACCGGAGTTCTGCTGTGGCGACCCCTAACCGGGAAAAAGCCAAAAGACACAAACAAACAAACATGCTCAGACATGCACACTTCCATCTACAGTCAATTTAAAGTGTCCAGTCTAACTACTGATGTCTTTGGAATGTGGAAGAAAAACAGAACACCTGGATAAACCCACAAACCCCATGCAAACACAGGGATGACATGCAGAGTCCATACAGAAGGTACCCCAGCTGAGAATCAGCCTGGAGAACTTGTTGCTGTGAGATGACATTACTACACACTGCACCACAGTTCATCAGGAACTGCTCCCCTGATGTCCTGAGCTCTGTTACACATCACACCCTAAATATGTGTGCAACCTTAGTGTACTTCTTCACCTTATAATGAGTTTCTTTTACAAAAGCAATTCACATTGTCTGTTAGCAGGAAACTATACAGTCCACATTGGTCATTTCAGTTCCTACCATAGCAGTCCCAAATAGCAGCCCAGAGAGGAGACTTTTGCATCATTTCTTCTATTGTGACTTCTGAAGTTCAAACTGTTTCTCAGCCACTTCTTCCAAGGCACAGAATAACAGAGTAACTCTGTAAGAAAATGAAAGCATAATTGTACAACTACTGCAAGTTGCACATAATTATTTCTAGCCCCCTCAACAGAAAAATAGAGCAGTGCAGAAAGGTCAGTTAATGAAAAATCCTCATAAAAAACAAAACCACTGTGTTCAGCCTCATATATCTGCACTCAAAGCACTGGCATGGTAAACATTCCCTCCCTTGTTCTATAAACTGAAAAAAATGTCTGCTGAGCATGCACCAAACTTGTTATAGCATTTATTTTCTTTTATTGTTCTTGCAAGCCAAAATTCTGTGTATAATGTTGCTGAGATTACAAGTGAACTCTGGACACAGAATTAGGAGAAAAAATAAGGACCTACATCAGGACCAGTGCATTGACTTGTGTCATTCCAAGAGCATGTTGCTGGGTGCTATCAATTAATACCAATGAGCAACGTGCTATACATGAAAAAGGTGAGGTTTTACCATCAGCAGAAAGTTAAGTGAGCCAAACTGCATTAGGAGAGAAGAATGACCAATTACTTAAGCACCAGTACAAGTACAAGTCTGTACAGGAATAATTTAAGGACTAACATTAATATAAAATTAGCAAGGGGTTGGGGTGCAGGATGTTTGCTCCCCTACAAAAACATTAGCACTATGTATTGTTCTTGATCATTTTAGATTCACTCTAAAATTATTGCTCTTTTTTGTTTGCTCTTTTGAGGAATTGATATTTCATGAGACAATAATAGATACATATACTGTAGATATGTATAGGTTCATAGGTTCATAGGTAGGTACTAGGCTATCGGCCTAAGGGCCTAAGTAAGCCTAGCCAACAAAGTTCCCTGGCTTACACCACCCAAGATAGTTATTTTCCTGTGCCCCTGTTAAGCAGAGCCACAGAATTGATCCCTGGGGTGAATTTCCTATTTCCCATCCACTCATCAAGATTTTTCTTAAAGAGTGCTAATGAGGAACTTTCATATAGATGGGTAGCTTCTTCCAGAGTATGAGAAGACTCTGGGACAGGAATATATATATATATATATATATATATATATATATATATATATATATATATATATATATATACATATATATATATATATATATATATATATATATATATATATAAATATATATGTGTGTGTGTGTGTGTGTGTGTGTGTGTATATATATATATATATATATATATATATATATATATATATAGATTAACTTTAGATTATCGAATTACCAAAAACTTGAAACACATATGGTCGAGTCCATATGATCGAATTTTGGGAAACTCGAAAATCTAAAGTCCAAAAAAAAACAAAAAACACAAACATTAAAACAATGTTTCTGCAGGGGGGCAAGCCCCCTGCATCCCCACACCATTTCCTACTTACATATATGGAACTCCGAGATCGCAATACAGCGAGGACATGGGACAACTCCCATTCTGTGCTTCTGCATACAGCACAGAGAGATTTCCTTTTTCTTCGCTGTAGTGCAATGTCGGAGTTGGTATATTTAAGTAGGATCCATGGGATAAAAGTTACACAGTGGTGGACTGCATGCACACAGCAATATCTGATAACTTACATTCATGAAAATGGAAGACAACAGAGAGATGCTGCACATAGTAGCAATGGACATGAATGTTAGTGTCCCACTTGGAGCTCTAAACATTTAAATTTAAGGGAAACAAGTTTGTCCAGGTTGGACAGTGACAGACAGCAGGGCAGACAGCAAAGAGCTGTTATATTCCATGGGCCACCCATACTTATCAGAAATCACAGAGGTCAACATGCAGGTTGTCTCCTCGGGTACACACCAGGGGTATAGGAAGCAGTGATCTGCCATGCCAGGTTCTTAAAAAGCTTTACTACCACATAGAAAATGAGTTAGTGTACTGCCTGCCATACAAATGAGCGCTTGTACACAGAATGCACTGCCAGAGGACAAAAGCTATGACACAGCACCGGGAACAAATGGAATTTCTGTGAGACAACACCATGGACACTAAAAGAAGTGACTGTCATTAAAATCATACATGAGATTGACAGACTAGTGTAAAAATGTAACTTCTAACCACTGGGAATAATGTTCAACTTTATTCAGACTGTGTGATGGAGTCTGACAGTACCTTAACCACAAAGAGGCATGCAATGCATCAGCTGTACACTAAACATTTTAAAGATAAATAGCATGTTAAAATGCTTTCCCTTAGTGTATGTTTTGAGGAGCCACACCTTGTATGCATGTCATTAGTTATAGATTATGTTGCTGGAGTTGGTGGAAAAGCATAACCTGAAAGCAATATCATGTCCAACTTTGAAAGTGCCGTGCCCAAACCAACCTGCCACTTTCCCCAAAAAAGGATACCTCTTCCACTTCTCACAATTTGTATGGTTAAAGTGATAATCTCTTTGGCTAGCAGCCTTGCATGGGTCTGACTGCTATTTCCAGGTCACTGTCAGGTGTTCAACAGCCCCTGCTTATTTTACACCTTTGAAGGGCTCAGAGGCATTTGTAGAGCTGCATAAATTGCATCCATCATCTTCCACCCAGTGCTCGACTATTTTGAAGGCATCTTTGTGCTAGGAGTGATGCACAGGTATTGCACAAGTTCATTGAAGATACATTGGCTTGTACCAGACTACCCCACTGACTTGTGGTGTATCAGGGATCTCTGTGCCAGTGGTCTGCCTAGCAGCCAAAAGTTTTCTGAGATAAGGCACCACAAGTTGCATTGCCTGCTGGATAACAAGGCACCACAAGCTGCATTGCCTACTGGATAACAAGGCACCACAAGCTGCATTGCCTACTGGATAACAAGGCACCACAAGCTGCATTGCCTACTGGATAACAAGAGACCACAAGCTGTATTGCCTACTGGTTAACAAGGCACCACAAGCTGCATTGCCTATTGGATAAGTGTGAATATTATATGTCCTTTGTTGTTGACTTACTTCAAGATGAGAAAACCCGAGTGGATAGTGGCTTAACTCATCTTTTGGCTGGCAATTGCAAGCATTGCACAGAGGCACAGTAACCATGTTCAGAAGGAACACCGGAGGAGTACTGTGGAACACAGCAAGGAGTACTCCTGCTTGGATTACCTCTATAATGTGTCCTACTCATTGAAGCCAGTAGCAGTGCCACTGCATTTTGCAGCACTATTACGTTTAAAGTACTTCACCTTTATTTTTCTCTATATGTTCCTCACTATTGATGTAGGGTTGCCACCTTTTCAAATGGCCAAAGCGGGACATTTTTAGTACAAACATCAGATTTTACAGGCTGACACATACCCACAGTCAGTACAAAGGATAGAACTTAACTTTTTTGCCTAAATAAAAGCTTATTCTTGTAGCATTTTAGTTGTTTATTCTGTTTCTTATAACATTTAGGTATTTTAGATACAGAATAACTGTTTTATGCAACTATTACATAAAATACAGGAAATAATTTTGTCCTAAAATCTCAGGACATTTGCCATTTTTACAATTTTTTGTCAGGACACAACTGCCCAAAGAGGGACTGTCCCTCGCAAAGTGGGACAGGTGGTAACCCTATATTGATGGCAATAAAGTGCATTTCTGCTGCTATTAGATGAAATGAGTTTCTGCTGTGTATATGCCCCTGCTAGCTGTTGTCTCCTATGTTAATTCTCAAACCATGTTTTTGCAGCTGTTACATCTGTAGTACCTTGCTTCTTCTTCTGCATTATTGCTGTGTTTTGTGTACCTGTGTATTTTAGCATTTGCTGCACCTAACTGCTTTTATAATTCAGAACCCTTTTTGTTGCATCTTCCACAGATTGCTATCAGTGCTCTGATAATCTGTGCACATTAATATCCCATTTCTTGGACGTTCAGCCATATGATTTTGCTACTTTACTAATCACTGAGTTAGTCTTCTATCAATCATCATGGACCTGTTTCGAGTTTCCAAGCTACTGAATTATACACACTTTGTTTACTACTACTACTACTACCATTGTCTTAGAGGTTAGAGGTTAGCTTATGAATTATTTAAGTAGTTTGAACTTTTATTCCAAATTATAAGCCTTTGTTTTAGTGATGAAGATTAAAAGCTCAAACAAGTTTAGCTTTCTATAAATATAATGAAGAAGGAATAAACAAACTGGAAATGTAGAAACTGTTATGATCGATGTTTTGGAATATCGAGATTCTGAAACAAATCCAAAATAAATAAAAGACATCTTTTTAAACATTTCTGCAGGGGGAAAAGTTGCACCCCCCCATACCCACGCTACTTAAATATACCAACTCCGAGACTGCACTGCAGAGAGGAAAAGGGAAATTTTGTTTTCCGCGTTGTATGCAGATCTCCATTCAAAATTTCGAAGTTCTAAAACTTCAACCATATGGTCGAGACCATTTGAATTTCGAAGTTTTAGGATTTTGAGATTTTATATATATATATATGTGTGTGTGTGTGTGTGTGTGTGTGTGTGTGGGTTCCATACACTAGATCGAATTTTCACTAATTCGAAATAGTGCATGGAATGCTCACTGCAGCGAAAGTGCACTTATGCGAAGTTCAGTACAACAAATGGGTGTTGTACTGACCTTCCGTGCAGTACTCACGGACCTTAGGGTTAGGGCATAGGGCTATCCCCTTACCATGACCTGTGCCCTAACCCTAAGGTCCGTGATGACTGCAGCGCATTGAAGGACATAGCAATGTCTGCCACTATGGTGCGATAGTGATGAACCTTAGGGTTAGGGCATGGGTTAAGTTAAGGGAATGGCTTTACTAACTATCACTCTGACTATCGCACCATAGTGGAGGACATAGCTTGATTTTTATGTCCTCCACTGTGCTGCAGTGTTTTCAGTGAAGTGCATTTACGCAAAAGTTCACTTCTGTTAAAGTGAACTTTCGCAGAAGTGAGGCTTCCTATTACAAGTTCGAAGGAGTGAACTTTCGTTCTTGTAATAGGAATCCATATATATATATATATATATATATGTGTGTGTGTGTGTGTGTGTGTGTGTGTGTGTGTGTGTGTGTGTGTGTGTGTGTGTGTGCGCGTGTGTGTGTGTGTGTGTGTGTGTGTATGTGTATATATATATATATATATATATATATATATATATATATATATATATATATATATATATATATATATACATGTATATATATATGTATATATGTATATGGAGCTATGGAAGTTAATCTAAGCTTCAGTGGATTGCCATGAAAAACAGACAGATGAAAAATGGTGACAGAGCAGAAATTAAAGCAGCTGCAGAGAAGGTCAAAGAGAACAGATTATGGTGGTTCAGGCACATGTTCAGAAAAGCAGAAGACAATCTGGTGAAGACAAGAGGAAATGAAGGTATCCAGAAAAAAAGTGAATGGATTGTGTGAGAGAAGACCTGCAACACTCAGGCATGACTGACGAAGAAGTTAGGAGAATGGCATTGTATCACGGAAGATGGTGACAGTTGACATGACACCCTGACTCCATGTAGAAAATGTGAAAAAGGGGCGTTGATGATGATTATGATGATGATGATGATCTCTTGGATATAGTATTTGTTTGTTTGAGAATTAGGTGGTTGCCAGTGTACATGAGACAGTTGCTGCTTTGTCTCTGGCTGTCCATATCTATCAGGCCAACTGCAGTGACAGCAGGGAAGTGCGTGACCATGGCTTTGGATCCCTGTTATTCTACAGGGGATAGTGCACAGCTGATTAGCTAGGTTCCTGTAACAGTGTAGATAGCTATGACTGCCTAAGACCTAGTTCAGGTGGAGGGTACTTTACAGTGCCCAAACAGGTTGATAAGACCACAGCTGGGTAGTGAGGAGATTCAAGAGGCAGTTTTATAGAAAAATGTACAATTCTAGGTGCCAGCATCTACACAGGGCACTGCTAATCACCCCCATTATTTTGTTTTATTTTATTTCATTTATTGTGTTTGCTTTGCTTTCACTGGGGAGGTTGTGATTCTGCAACTTTTCAGTTTAATGCTGGGATACTTTACTTGCAGTGTACTGTAAAGCTTTTCATTATGGTTCAGCATTCAGTTCATTGTGTAGTATAATTGACCTAGCTGCTTCTGCTCCCCATCTAGCTGCTTTAAAATTACTTGTCTGAATTATTTGGGCTGTACTAACCAGCCAGTGTTTCTTACCTATACGTTCACTTTAGTTTGAGCTTATTCCTGGTATTCTTTCCTAAGTATTTATCATATCCATCCTCAGAGTTTGTTTCTCTCTTTCATCATTGTCTGTTTTGCGTTCTTTTCCAGTGCTGTAAGTTATTTATCTTCCTTTTCTTTTCTTATAGTATATTATTTTTTCTATACTCCTTCATTCATTCTTCTTTAGTTTTGAATACTTTCTTTGTTACTTCCTTTTAATCCTCTATTTCTGCTTCATTTTATAAATTTTGTCCACAGATGGACACTTTAGTTAGCACTGTTGTTAGCCCCTAGAACAGATTTGCCCTCATTGTGCTCTGGCTCTTTCTCCTTTCTTCATCAGTTCCTGTCTTTTACCAGTGTCAACAATTACACATTTTACACTAATACAGAGGTGGCCCATAGAGGGGAATTAATGTTGTTGCTCCTAGGCACATGTCTGTGGCAGGCCCTTGGTTTATCATTCCCTTCCACTGGGTGAAACCTCCAAAGAACACTCTTTCTCCTTTCCTTTGTATAGTACTCAGGGGCCAAATGTCCATTCAATGACAGGCATCTGAAAGCCATCCTCCTGTGACACCCTTTAGGACACTATATTCTAAAGCAAATTTATTTAGGCCAGCACAGTGGTGCAGTGGTTAGCATTGTCATCTTACAGCAAGAGGTTCTCTGGCTTGATTCTCAGCTAGAGTGCTTTCTGTGTGGAGTCTGCATGGCCTCCTTATGTTCACATGGGTTTCCTCCCACATTCCCAAGACATGCTATAGGTGGATGGGACAGTCTAAATTGGCCCTAGGTGTGCAAGTATGTGTCTCTTGAAGAAGGTGGGTACCAGGCTGGCAACTTGACACCATAAAACTCTACTTCCAGTCATTCTGCAGATCAATGATCCTTTGCGATGACCCTAACAGGAGCAGCTGAAAGAAGAAGAAGATTCTAAAGCAATTTTATTTACAAATCTGGCACTATTTCATATTTGATCTTTAATACTGTCCTTCCATTTATTACTGAGACCTAGCTTAATGATGTTTGGTCCTCACTGGAAACTGACACTCTGCCCTGGGTTTCCTTCATTTAGTGACTTACACAGAGTATGACTTGGGGACAGGGTTGCTATCTGCTACAGCTCTACACTGCATCTATCATAGAATGTCACCAGAAAGAACAACTCTGTCAGATCCTCATAGAGGGATAAAGGCATGGCTATGACCCAGGTGACCTACTTGACCTGGCAGGTGGAAGGTAGGAGATACGTAGCATGGTTGGATCACTTCTCTTCAGGTGGAGGGTGTGTGAGCATTTTCTAGGGGAGCACAACCTCATGGCAGAATCCCTGATGGCGAAGAGAGATCATAACAAGCATTGGCTTCTAGAGGGAAGGGCAGTCTTGACAGGTATGTACCTTGTAGAAGTCAGTGGCTGATCCTGCTGATGCTGACTACATGTCAACCCCTAAGTATGTTACTGGGAATGTACCATGACAAACAAACAAACAACGCTAACCACTGAAAACTGCAGTGTTAAAACAATGACTGAAGATTAAACCCAAGCACTGCAATATCACCACAAAGAGAGAGTAGAGTATGTGTTCAGCAGATAAAATCAAAATAAAACTAGCACAATTTAATAAAAAACAAATAAAATTCTGTAAATCCTCACAAACAAATAGGATGAGTGCTTTCGGCTCGGCCTTCATCAGATCCTAAATGATGACCCTCTTGGTTGGCTCTTGCCCCAGTATATGGGAAACAAATAAGCCAGTTGGACAAGGAAATCAGTGATGGTCAGCAGGCTGTGAGGCCAAAGAGTCCTATGAAAAAGAAGCACCAACTCTTTTAAACATGTGACTGTAGGAGCAAGCTATGAGTTTATCCTTACCTACAATCCATAATGTTTCTTGAGGAGATTTCTGTGAAAGTTTATTGATTGTTCTCATCAGTTAAGTATTACATCACCATTGCAGTGTTGTTATTCATGATTTTAATATATTAGCTGATGATGATGATAATGATTTAGTTTTTGCCACAAAATTCTAAAGTATAATAAAAGGTTTGAAGGTTGCTCAGGTCATTTCCACTACAATGCATTATGTTGGAATTCTCTGGATTTGATATTTCTACTAAATATAAGATCTCAGACTGAGTGGTGGAGCTGAGCTCTTTGTCTGATCATTTCCTGGTCCACTTTGGCCTGGAACTACTATATTTCAGAACCCCTGCAATTGAGTGGATGCAGATCCACTGTACTAAACATATTATTCCTGACATCTTTTCTTCTGCACTCCCTTTGTTCATTTAGGGGAATGGTGCTGAACGTCTTGCTTAACAATTATAATAATTTATTATACTTGACTATCTATACTAGTCCCAAGTTATATATGCCCTTTCTTGTTTAAATTGTATAAACTTTGGTTTAATCAAAAGCTACAAGCACTTCTCAGACAGGAACTAGGGCTGAAACATCAGTGGCAATCTATGGGCTTGTGGAGTGACAAGCCTGACTTTTATGAACAGTCAGGCAATTTGCCCAGAAGATTAATGATCTAAACTGTTAACAAGGTGCTTCCTTTAGTCAAGAGTACCTCCATTTGCCTACCATGTGACTCTAAACAAGTCACTTGACCAGACAGTTCTACAAGATCACTCCTGAAAAGGGACATTTGTATCCAGTGGGCTCACTCATTTAAGGAATGTATAAAATTAAAACAATTATATAAAAAATGAAAATGAGTGCCATGCTACATACTAGGCAGAGAGCTTGCTTAATAAAAATGCAGATGCCATCAGAGATGCAGGGAGAATAGCTGACCCCAGCATAAAAGTAGCAGGCTGTCTCTAATTCTTTGTTATAAAAAAAACAGGCCAATTAACTAAAATCCAGCATTCAGAAAAAGTTAAAAACATTCCAATACTTCAAAAGTTACTCCTAAGTTTTAAAATAATCAAGCTAAAAAATTCAACTAGTCACCAAAAGAACTCAACTTTATTCATGTATTATCAGTACTTTCATCTACTAACAGGGCTTCTTCAGATCATCTTTTCAAAAATAGCTTTATTTATGGAAATATATACTTACTCAAACAACAAAGTCATACATCAAGATGGAAAAACATTCATAAACATGAGTTAAGAGTATGGGGTGGTTCGTGTTAAGATAACCACATATAACATTCAAAACTAATTACAATGCAACATTAAAATGAGTCTTAAGTACCATTCTACAGTTTCTAGTTATCTCAAAATCCTTGGTGGAAAACAGAATCTTTATGACTGGGGCAAACTTACATAGTTAATTATTATGCCCAGCATACTAGGTCACTGGGCTAAACAGCAAGAAAATGGACCAAGCCTTATGAGGACAGAACTAAAGCACACACTTGAAACTATTAAAAAACAGAAAATGAATAACTATATACAGTACACATAACCATGTGCTTAAAAATGTAAATTAGCAACCTCCAGCCAATAAGACAAGTGGTCACTGCACACTAAAACCAAAATCAGAATCCTAAATATATACCCAGAAAAGGAAATATCCAGATGAACAAATATTAATAAAAATAATAAGTAAAAAATTTACAATAAAAATCAAAGCCTAAACAGGTCCCAGAAAATTAATTGGACTGCAAGTTAAAATCAAAACTCCAGCACACAACCATAAAAATGGTGCAAAAGTAAAACAATAGAATAAAATCAAAACAAAAACAAAAATACAGCTAGATGAAAATAAAAAATAAACACCATTTAAAGTCAAATAGAAAGTACACCAGAAATTAAAACAGGAACAACAGAGAACCATACCAGCAGTTAGACTATAAAACTCAGATAAAAACTGTTTATGGAGAAAATCAGGAATTAGGAAGAAGCATGAAACAGGCACAAAATAAAGAAAAAAAATAAGCTGAAATAAAAAGTAATAAACTGAAGTAAATAAATATATCAAAAATTAAATTCAGTAATTACACCAGAGTCTGACTCAATGAAGAGAAAAAATGTAACAAAATGCCCTCCTTTAACTAAATTTGATACCTAAATGGTATTAAAAATTAATCAAAGTTGTTTAACCACCAGCAAAATCCACAGCTAGGAACCAAATGACAAAAGCAAACATCTAAAAAAAAAAGAAAAAGAGACAGGAAAGGAGGTTGTAATGTGCATGTGAGCATGTCTGCTGCTAAAGGCAGGTGCAATAAATTTAAAGTAGTCCACAAAGTGAAATGAGCATGAGTCTTAAATCATAGATAAATTAAACCAATAATGTGCTTTATGAAAAATAGCAACATTAATTCACAGGGTAGAAAAGTGCTTTGACCCAAAGGTCTTTATTATGTCAAATAAAAAATCAGGGTGCTAAAAGTGTGACAATAACACAAAATTGAAAAGAAAAATATATAAACCTTAAAACAGACATAAAAATTAAAAACAGTAATAATCTTAGCAGTACATAACATATAATTAAATTTAATTAAATACAAAAAACAAATAGCAAAGCAAATAAACTCACAAAAGTAAACCAATATTTCTAAATCTCTTATATTATTTTCTAAATCTCTTATATTATTTTCTAAATCTCTTATATTATTCAACACACCTGTACCTCAAAGTGTTAAAAAGGTTAAACTTCCCTTGTTATGGTCTATTCTAGCAGTGGCTAGGAAAATAATAACTAGAAATTGGATTTCAGATACACCTCCTTCATTCAATGAATTTAAAAATGTTATGAATATAGTGTGCCATATGGAAATAAACACAATTAGGACAAGAACAAATAGAAAATCTTCTTATTATATTGTATGGGATAATTTACAAAATTTGTTAAAAAAATTTTAATTTCAATAACATGGTATTTTAGTTTAATTAATTGATCTGATTGTAGTGGATGTCTTTGTAAATACTTTAGTTGTTTTGTTGAATATTATAATAATACCTATTTTTAATTACTTGTATAAAATTGTTATGATATTTCTCTTATATGTTAAAACAATAAACCTGTTTTGAAAAAAAAAAAAACAAAAGTAAACCAATAAATAGAAAATATAATAAACAGAAATTAACATGAAAATTAAAAGAAAATGAACATAAATGTAACAATGCAAATATAAAAAGTAAACCAAACACCAAACATAAACACACACACACACGTATATAGATAGATAGATAGATAGATAGATAGATAGATAGATAGAAAGAAAACGTAACCATAAACAAGAATAAGAATAAAACTCAACTTAAATGTAAGTCAGTATAACCAATGTCTGTGGTACCACAATAAAATGAAAAAAACAACAAATGAAGTAAAAAAACACAAACCAGTGACCTCCAAAAATTTTTTATTGCTCCTGACGTCCTGGCTACAAGCCTTCACCGAAGATAAAAAGATGAGAAACCTCCCATGTATATATATTATGACTCATCAATCAATAAAACAATTAATGAAACAATTAAAACATACTAAAACCCTTAAGACAAAAGAGTTTCTTTTCAGAGCAGAATTTTCCAGTTTAGCTCTGAATTCATGCCTTTAGAACTTAAGAGTATCAAAATTAAGAATATAAAGAGCTTCTTTATGAAAATCTATGGGAACCTTATCAATTCTTTCCAGAACTGTACCCTGTAAACCTGTTACAGAACTTTGATGTGCATTCTGAAAATGTACCGCCACTGAACTAGATTCTTTGACATTAATTATGTCCCTGATGTGTTCCAACAATCTTACCTTAAAAGCTCTCTTTGATTGTCCAATATAAAACTTGCCACAAGGGCACTTCAAGGCATAAATAATGCCTTCTGTATACATTGAAAACTGCCCTTAACATTAAATCTCCTTCCATTAATATATTCAAAACTATTAGTAACATATTTACAAGCTTTATACTTTCCACAAACCTGAGTACCTACATAGGGTATAATAGGATCTAAATTAGCTGAGGGCATAATACATTTACCTTTAACTAACATATTTTTCAAACTTCTCCCCACCTTATAAGACACTTTAAGTTGTCTAGGGAGCCATGGCTATATTTCTTTTTTAGACTGCAGAAAATTCCAGTAATATTTTACTAAATGAATCAAAATATCACTAAAACAACTATATACAGTTGTAAAATATATATCCATTTCAGAATTGACTAAGTTGTGTTCAAATTTATATCACCTAACTAAATTTCCACTCAAATTACTATTAGCTTTAAATACTGCCTTAGAAATGGCCTGTTTACTATATCCTCTACACTGAAACATACTACTGGTTTTCATAATTTCTTCCTTAAGTTCAGATTCAATATTGCACAATCTATGTATCCTATTATCTCATCATAGGGTATAGCTTCTATTGTATCTGGTGGATGACAACTCCTGGCTTTTAGATAATAAATATTACCCTCATATTTTCTATGTACTTAAGTATGTAATCCTGTAGGAATGGAAATATCCAAATCCACATCTAAAAAAGAAACCATTTTACCCATATATATACACCATCAAATTTCAACTCACATCTGTTTATCTGCAGACTATCAATAAAATTATCTACTTCATCGCCCCCCCATAAAAAAATGAGGTCATCAATGAATCGAGCATAATGTTTGACAAATTTACTATAAAACAAAGCTTTGTATATATACTCATACTCAAATAGACCCATACTAAGATTCGCATAAGAGGGGGCAAAAGCTGCCCCCATATCTGTACCTCGTTGTTGTTGAAATATCTCACCATTAAATTCAAAAAAATTATTGGACAAACAAAAATGTAACAATTCCACAATGACATAGGCACTCAGGAAGCAATCCAACTCAAAGACATAATTTATTCAGCAACACAAAGTACAATAACATCCACATAAATGTTTCACTTGTAAATGCATTTTCGTCCTCTCCTGACTTCATCAGATAACACAATCCATGAAATCAAAGCCATTTTTAAAGTTAACTCATTAAATCATCAACCAATAGCATATTACATTCAATATAACAATCATATAATATATAGCACTTCCTATCTAAATAAATTAAATATCCACACATAACCATCTAGACATAAACATATTCACATTAAATACACAATGAATAAATATTTACATATTAGAATTCATTTAGTATATTAACACTTGTTATAAAACACATATTAAAATAAATAATTTTTTAATATTAAAACAGTGGTAATCAGTACTCTATCTGGTGGGCAAAAAAAAATATTGCACTTTAAAGTTTAGCAGCTCTAATTTTTAAAACAGGAGCTAGTGACAAATATTCATTCATGCCAGGGAATCTATTTGCTTCCAGCATTATCTGCCAATATAATTCTCTATTTTCTATATGTAAGCCCTCCTCTTATATCTTTAGTTATTATTTCTAACACAAAAAAAGAAAATATTGCTTTATGACATACTAAACTGTGTCTGTAAAGGGCATTAGTATTATTTTTATTTTTTACTTCATATAGGTGTTCATATATTCTTCTTTGGAGCTTCTCTCCATTTCACCCACATAGAAACCACTTCATGCCCTACATAACACTAAATAAATAACTCCACTACTATCACATGTAGCATATTCCTTACTATTTATCACCCTATTCCTAGCTACTAACTAGTTCTACCTACTCTCCATTGCATATATAGGGGCATTGTGAACAATGGTCACATTTAAAGGTACCTTTCTTGCTACATCCAAAAGGATGTACCCATTTATTACTTCTTTCTATAATGTTCTTTATATTCAAACCTTTCTTGAAAATGCATTTAATCTGGGTATCAAAAATATCTAAATCTGATATTGCAGAAAATCTTCCCCATACTTCTTCTATCATCTTTACTATAGCTTTAGCATCTCCACTATATTTGGTCACAAATGCTCTTTCGAAGATATTACTAGTATCCTCCTTTTTATTAGATATAGTTGTCTCACTATAATCTTTCCTAATATGGGGGCAAATCTATCTGCTCTACCTATAATTACTTCCTGTTTTACTTCTTATATTAGTTTTGACAGGTATCCTCTCTGTAAGAAAATTTGCTCTAGGAACTGACTTTCAATTACAGACTCACTATTCTCAGAACACATTTGACTTCCCCTAACCAATTGTCCTTTAATTAAGTTACATTTTTGACTAAAGGGATGTGAACTTGTAAAAAAGAGATATGAGTTTGCATATGTATCTTTCCTATATACTGTTGATTTAAATTTTCCATTTTCTTTATGTATAGTGATATCCAAATAATTCATCTTATCATGTTGTATTTTACAAGTAAACCTTAAAAAAGTTGTAGTATTCATTATATATTCATAAAATTCATAAAACTTCTCTTCTGTATCATCCCACACTAAACAGATATCATCCAAATATCGTTTATAGAGTTTCCAGCACTTATTATATTTCAAATTAAAAATATATTTTTTCTCCCATACTGAGAGAACAATATTAGCATATGTGGGTGCACATCGTGCACCCATTGCTACTCCTTGAATCTGCTGGAAGAACTCTCCTTCAAAGTGTGCATAGTTATTAGTCAGAACAAGATCCATCAAACTTAAACATAGTTTGAAATCCGTATGACTTAGTGTTCCAGCATCAACTATAGCTTCTTCCAACCAAATCAATCCCACATCATGTGTGATTGAAAAAAATAAATAAACTATATCTATAGTAATAAACATAATTCTTTCATTATAAATCTCCGGTCTTATCTGTCTAAGAAGATCCCAAGAATCTTTTAAAGTATTACTACAAGTCACAGATTAAAGTTTTTAATTTTATATCCAAAAATCTAGCTAAAGGAGCTGTAGCTGAACCTTCTGCTGCCACTATCAGTCGAAGGGGGGGATCTAATAAATCCTTGTGCACTTTAGGTTTTCCAAATATGCTAGGTACCTTAGGTCTATCATTATGTAGGAACTGAAATCATTTTAAATCTATTGATCCTTCTAGTAATAATTCATTTAGTGTTAAAAAGATTTTTTGTAAGAAATATTAATTTCATTTAATGACACCCTGGAGTATTTTGCATTATCTTCCAATATATTCATCACTTTAAATTCATAAGTTATAGTATCCATAAAGACCATTCCCCCTCCCTTGTCTGGTGCTATAATTCTTAAATTATAATTATTCTTGATTTCATCTAGTAGAACTTTTTCTTGATAAGAAATATTTGGAAACACTTTATTTTTCTCATTTACTTTCCCTATTTCTAATTCCAAAAGGTTCTCCAGATTTTTCAACTGGGGATGTAAAGGGGGGTTATAGGTACTTTTCTTAGTTAGAAGATTATTATGGGACACATTATTTCCAGTGTTCTTAAAGAAGAGTTCCTAATAAACAATTTAAGGTCTATAATTACCTTGTCTATTTCAGCCTTTCTTCTAGGTATAAACTTGAAACCCTTGGAAAAAGGTTCAAAGTATACTATTTGAATGTCTATTGCACTGTAATTGTATATAGTGTAGCCCTTATATCTAACCAATACTTCTTCAGTATGAATACTTTCTTCAATTCTTGTACTTACTAGTGTCTTTTGTTTTCTCTGTACCACTCTCCCCATCTGGGGTAATTGTATTTTACTGGTGTCTTGTTCATTAACCTCTCTGAGTCGGATTGCTTCCTGAATGCCTAGTTTGTGAAGTTTTGGTGATTTTGGGCACTTTTTCATTTATGTGGTCAGAATTCCAAAATTAATTCAGTGGCGAGACATTCTCCTAGAAAAAATCTGACAGCCTCCATACCAAAAGAATGTGAAATATTGGTCTGCTAACATCCATTGTGACCTAATACATGTTTTCATTCTGGAATTGTTACATTTTTGTTTGTACAATATATTTTTTTAATTTAATGGTGAGATATTTCAACAACAATGAGGCACAGCTATGGGGGCAGCTTTTGCCCCCTTTTATGTGAATCTTAGTATGGGTCTATTTGAGTATGAGTATATATACAAAGCTTTGTTTTATAGTTAATTTGTTAAACATTATGCTGGATTAATTGATGATCTCATTTATTATGTGAGGGGGGAGAGGATGAAGTAGATCATTTTATTGATAGTCTGCAGATAAACAGATCTGAGTTGAAATTTGATGGTATACAGAAGGGTAAAATGGTTTATTTTTTAGATGTGGATTTGGATATTTCCAGTCCTACAGGATTACATACTCGAGTACATAGAAAATTTGAGGGTAATAGTTATTATCTAAAAGCCACAAGTTGTCATCCACCACATACAATAGAAGCTTTACCCTTTGGTGAGATAATACGGATACATAGATTGTGAAATATTGAATCTGAACTTAAGGAAGAAATTATGAAAACCAGTAGTATGTTTCAGTGTAGAAGATATAGTAAACAGGCCATTTCCAAGGCAGTATTTAAAGCTAATAGTAAGCTGAGTGGGAATTTAGTTAGGTCATATAAATATGAACACAACTTAGTCGATTCTGAAATGGATATATATTTTACAACTGTATATAGTTGTTTTAGTAACATTTTGATTAATTTAGTTAAATATTACTGGAAGTTTCTGCAGTCATCCATGGCTCCCTAGACAACTTAACGTGTCTTATAAGGTGGGGAGAAGACTGAAAAATATGTTAGTTAAAGGTAAATTTATTATGCCCCCAGTTACTTTAGATCCTATTATTCCCTATGTGGGTACTCAGGTTTGTGGAAAGTGGAAAGCTTGTAAATATGTTACCAATAGTTTTGAATATATTAATAGAAGGAGATTTAATGTTAAGGGCAGTTTTAAATATAATACAGAAGGCATTATTTATGCCTTGAAGTGCCCTTGTGGCAAGTTTTATATTGGACAATCAAAAAGAGCTTTTAACGTAAGATTGTTGGAACACATCAGGGACATAATTAATGTCAAAGAATCTAGTTCAGTGGCAGTACATTTTTAGAATGCACATCAAAGTTCTATAACAGGTTTACAGGGTACAGTTCTGGAAATAATTGATAAGGTTCCCTTAGATTTTTGTATGAAAAATAAGTTGCTTCATAAAGAAGCTCTTTATATTCTTAAGTTTGACACTCTAAGTCCCAAAGGCATGAATTCAGAGCTAAATTGGAAAATTATGCTCTGAAAAGAAATTCTTTTGCTTTAAGGGTTTTAGTATGTTTTAATTGTTTCATTAATTGTTTTATTGATTGATGAGTCATAATATATATACATGGGAGGTTTCTCATGTTTTTATCTTCCTTGAAGGCTTGTAGCCAAGATGTCAGGACAATAAAAGATTTTTGGAGGTCACTGGTTTGTGTTTTTTTACTTTCACCAATGTCTGTGACTAAACATCCAAGTGATGAATCAGAAAATGACAAAAGGACTAAAATCCAAAAACGATAAAAAAAATAAATGTCCAAACCAGTAGTATCAACGTCCCAAATAGCATTTTCCAAATAACAATGAAATATTAGTAACACATTTTATGATCCAGTTTCTTGAGCTGAATAATCTTCTTGATAAAACAAGCAGCATTTAGAGCAGGTGAGATGCAAGATATTGGAATGTGCTATACAAGCTCCTTCTTTTCCAAATGTCATATTTAGCAAGGAGATCTTTGTATTGGCAAACTGACTAGTCATTTTCTTTTGAGTGGTAGATAGACTTCACGGCCTCGCCTGTCTGTCTACAAAGTGAGCTCTTTGAAGTGGCTCCGCATTGCATTCCTTAGACCTGTAAATGTGAGTCTCCAAATTTGGAAAATAAAAACAGAGAAACTAAAGGAGAACTGTAAATATAGACAATCACTGTTCCCCTCTGCACCCCCCCACAGACAGACATTCCCACCATTTATATATGCTAACGCTCAGATCACCATACCTGAGTGAATAGTGAATACTCCCAAGACGCAGAGATCATGGACTTAGCATATGTATGTCCCCTTTTTTGCATATTCTGTTTTGCTATTCCAGATTATGCAGTTATGAGTTGTGGAATTTAAATCTGTTACTCTTTTTAGTTCTTCAGTGGGAATACGTTGATGAGTTTTTTGCTGACAAGACTACTACTATCAGGTCCAGTTTTTCACCATCCAACCTTATGTACAATGCACTGATTATACGCAGTTCTCTTAATTTTTCTTTGCAGGTGCTTGACATACCTGATTATGATAAATATTCTTACTGCGAGACCCACATACATTCCAGAACTTACTGGTTGAATCCTTGCCACTCTATATTGGTTCAAGACAGCTTTCACATTCTAGGACCATTTATTTTTCTGATCTTTGAGGATGGTCATGTTTTCAGCAGCATTTAAACAGGATCTTGTCATCCTATCCTCAAGAAACCATCCCATCATTCAAGAATTTGGAACAACTACTGCCCTATCTCAAACCTTCCTTCCCTTGGTAAGATTATCACGAAGGTTGCTTATACACAACTGGAGCATTAGCTGACAGTAAACTGACTGATAGTCTCTTATCAGTCTGTGTTACATTGTTACCATAGTATGGAGAATGCTCTAGGGTAGTCAGTCTGGGTTACGCTGTCACCATAGTACTGAGAATGCCTTTATAGTCAGTCTGGGTTATATTCCCACCACAGTACAGATAATGCCCTTATTAGAGTGGCAAGTCTGTATTACATTCTCATCTTAGTATGAAGAATGCCCTTATTAAAGTATTTAGTTTGGGTTACATTGTTAAAGTTGTACGGAGAATGCCATTTTTAGGAATAGGTAGTCAGGGTTCTAGTCTAACCACATTACAGAGAATTACCTTATTAGTATAGTTTGTTTCAGTCACTTTTGCACCACAGTATGAATAATGTCCTTATTAGGATAGTCAGTCTTGGTTACATTCTCACCAATGTAGTGAGAATTCCCATATTAGGGTAGTCATTCTGAGTTATATTCTCACCACAGTATGGATAATGCCCTTATTAGCATAGCTTGACTGTGTTACATTCTCACCATGGTATGCAGAATGCCCTTTATTAGGGTAGTCAGTCAGGATTATATTCTCAACACAGTACAGAGAATGCCTTTATTAGTATAGTCTGTGTCGGTTACATTTGCACAACAGTACGAATAATGTCCTTATTAGGGTGGTTAGTCTGGGTTACATTCTGACAATAGTACAGAGAATGCCCTTATTAGCATAGTCTGGGTTACATTCTCACCAATAGCATGGAGAATTCCCTAATTAGGGTAGTCCATGCAGTGGCAGGTTTAGTACCTTGGGTGGTTTTCAAGTTGTACCCCCCAACACATACATACACACATTCACATTCATAATTCTTTTGGACCATACATAAATTCTCACATTCTTTTCAATATTTTGGATTCACCTTCCTTTTTTAAGATCATTTGAACTGTTTCATTATACTTCACCCACATCTATACTCATTAATTGCAACCACTTCACTGTATATAACACAAATGTCCAAATGAGATAAAAAAGCCACAATAAAGTATCCACATTTTCTTCATACATATGCACACTAGCCTTTCAAAGCCCAACTAATGACTCTTTGGCCTGATCATGACAGCCAGATTTAGCCATTTCCACCAACATACACCACTAATACCCAGGCATTATAGCCCATTGTTGAAAGCACACACCTCAAATCTCTGATTGTGGTAAGAATAAAACTTATTCTATCAAATGCACAATGTTTAAACTGAGCAAAAATGATAATAAATTACTTTCATCCACAAGCAGCTCTCACTCAGCTGTTATGGCCACTTTGATCTGTACACTTCATTTAATTTTGATAAAAAATGAAGCATCAATTTCTTAGCACATAAATCATGGTCAAAGCCAAAAATAATTTGGGACAAAAGCCCAGAATCAACAAGAGAAAGTTGCTAAAATAACATTTTCTGCTATTAGCATGCATTTTGTTAAGGATATGAAGTCTGAAACTCAAATCTCTGTCATTAATTTGTGACTATAATCATCAACAATTTGTCAGAAACCACAGACTATATGAGGGACAGAACAAAATTTGTGCAAAATCAGGGACATTGTGAAAAATGTCAAAAGGTTTAATATAAATAGCCACAAGAATTCCAGCATATTGCATACAAATACACATTAGTCATTGAAAGACAGATGGTTAACTGAGCAAACAATTAGAGGATAAACAACTTTCATCCATAAACAGCACCATCTCCACCCAGTACATTTTCAGTCACATAAAAACCTCATCTGACTGTGATTGAAAAAATAGCATTTTTCAACCTCTTCATGTCAGAATCAGAGACAAACCCAAAAAATAACGTAGGGCAAAGCACACACTTAGGGACTGACTTTAAATATTGTTGCCATATACTTAGAAAGTTGCTAGAATAACATTTTTTCATCAGCACACATTTTCTAAAGGATATGAACTCTGAAAAATCAAATGTTTGTTATCATCTAGTGACTGCAATTGCCAATGATTTACAGAAAACCACAGATTTTATGGGGTATGTACACAGCTGTTCTGTGAAATCAGGGACAGTTTGCTTCACATAAAGACTCAGCAGATAGTAAATATTACAAGTATTTCATAAAAACTGCTACTTAGTCCCATAAAGTCAGATTTTAATATAAGCAAATAACAAGATGGTAAGTTGTTTTAATCCACCCCCCCCCCCAATCTAGTGACTGTAATTCACAATGATTTGTCATAAAATCACAACTTCTATGAGGCACAGACAAAAAAATACAAAGGCAAAGTCATAGGCATTCAGTGATATCAGGGACTATTTTCAACTTTGTTTTATACAAAGACTCAGTAGAGAACAAATATTCCAGTATATTGCATATAAATGCACATTAGTCCTGTAAAGCCAGGTTTAATAAAAGCAAACAATCAGACAATAAGTTGTTTTCATTCACAGCCACTGCCCCCCCCCCAACATTTTGTGACTGTAATCTTCTGTGATTTGCCATAAACCATAAATTTTACAAGGCACAGACCAAAATATAAGGCAAAGTCAGTTAGAATCTGTGATACCAGTGACAGCTTCAGCTTTCTTTCTTTCACACAGTTGCCAGAAAATAAATACTCCAAAATAGTTCTTACAAATTCACACTAGTCCTTTGAAGGCAGATTTTAAAAATATTGAAATAATAAGGTGGTACTCTGTACTACACTGTTTAATATTTTCTGTCTTTCTGCAAATTGATTTCCTAATAAATCATGGGAAGCTAACATGCTGGTAGTGCAGAGGATCACCAGGGCTTATTTATATATTTATTGATTGCTAGATTTATTTCTTTAGTTTTAAGTAACTGTAAAACTAAAAATAAATAAATCAATAAAGCATCATCACATCTGTGTGTGACTTGTGCTGATGCATGCACAAGTGCTAGGCACTATGGGTATATATAGGAAGTACTTGCAGTGCCTATTATTTATTTTAATAAAAAGTAAGCAAACAGAATGAGAGATTGTTATGTCTGGCACATAAACTAACTAAAATAGTTAACAGTGATGAACTTAATTTTTTTAAGTGAATAGTTTCATTGACTAGTCATAGGCCCCTGAACTGTGGCCCTACACGACTGTCATTTTGCCTCTATTATAATCCTACACTGAATCAATGGCATCCTAATGGCAGACATCAACAGTGTTATTCTGTTTTGGTCATGCTTAATCTCTGCAACTTCTGACTTTGTATACCATGGCATTCTGATGGAGCACTTAAGATCTTACTGTGACATTTCCAGTACAATTGTTGATTGGTTCACGTCTTACTATCAGGCCATGCCCAAAGTGTTGTACTCATTTAAATACCTCTTCACTTTTCCATCTGGTATGTGGTCTACTACAGCGTTCAAATTGGGCCCACTACTTTTCAAGGCATTTATGTTTCCCTTTGGAAAGCTTATTAAGGATAAAGGCTAGCATACCATTGTTATAGTGACAACACTCACTTTATCTCTTTTTCTCACAGGACAACATGACAAGATGATCTAGAAACCATCCATCAATGGCTTATACACAATTATACACAATCTATTGAAGCTTAACTGCAGTCAAGCTCAATCAGTCTGTATTTGAGGTTTTTGGATGATGTCTTTATTCTATGGACAGATAATCCTGCGACAGGAAAAAAGAAATAAAAAATGTAAACAAGTTAATTTCGGACTTCAAAGTAATCAAGCATTCATAACTTGCTTAGAAATTGATGTTTCTTCATTGAAAATAAAGGATATTAAATAGATGAGCACTTTCACCCATAATTGATTGTCAGTAGATATAACTCCAGTTTACATGACATGCAGTATTTATATGCTTTAATACATTGTCATTTCACTCAAGCAGGGGTGATAAACATAAGCCATAGGATGTATGTCCACACTAAGATAGGCTAGGTGTTATCATTCACACTTGCTCTGCATATCGACTCCATTATTATTATTATTATTATTATTATTATTATTATTATTATTATTATTATTATTATTACCACCTTGCTGTGGTAGAGGGAAGTCCTACCAGGCTTTGTTGTTTTCAGGACTTTATTTTCTGTGTACAGTGCTATACAGACATTGCTGTGGTAGAGGGAGGTCCTACTGCTTACCATTGGGAATGGACAGCATTATACTGCCTATCTAACAGTAGAGGAGTGGTTTCCAGCTCTGAAAATGTAGTTTTATTAGCCATTTTGGGCTGATTTCTGTCCCTTTCAACTTTCTGGCTTAAAAACACGTGTGTTTACGTGTTTTTCGCATCATGAGGCACCGCGGGGCTATGGTTTAACTATTCCAGGTGCCAGAAAATCTGCTCTTCAGATTTTCCCTTAGAACTAGCTGGTTCTCAGTAATAGCATTAAAATCTGAACCCCTGTGACTAGCACTTGCTCTAGAACCTGCCGGAAAACACTAGGAAGCCTTAAACTGACACAAGCACTTAACTCTCCTTGTTAATAAGGAGAAATTAATCGTAGGCACTAAACAGCCTATAATTGCAAAGTACCTTGCAAAGGTAAAGGAAAACAGCTCTTGTACTTTACAAAAAATCACCTAAACAAGCATGTCCAAGCGTCAGCTTCTGGTGATTTCTCCTGTCATCCTGGTGAATCTGGGCATACTGGGGCAATGCAGCAACTGCCTCATGTACACAGACAAACCTCTCCTCCTACCACCCAACATTGCAACCTGTGAGAGATGCACTTACATAGCCAAACTGGAAACAAAGATTTCTCCAGCCAAGATTGTGCTAGACAGTCAAGAGGAGAAGGTTAACACCTGCACTACACCTCAAGCAACACATAGCCCTTCAAAACCCATACCATCAACACCCACACATAACAACACTAAACCCACATATGTGGAGTCCCTTAACATTAACCTGCCCAAGCAACAAGGACCTCCAAAGCTGAAATGCAACACCAGTCACAACCAAAGTGACACATAGCTCACAAAACCAGTGTGCCACCCAACAACAGCCCCTAAGGCAAGAAAATGTACCCAACACTTTAGTCATAGGATACTCTATAGTCAGGCACACTGATGTCCCACTCACAAGGCTGAACAAGGAGAAAATTACAGTCAGCTGCCTGTTGGATGCCAGGATCTGCCACATAATGCATGCCCTCAAGTCACTCCACAAGTACAAATACGACTCTATCATTGTCCATGCTGGACTGAATGACTTGAGACGTACCTCGCTGAACTACATGAAAAGAGACATGGAAGAGCTCTCAGATCATGTGGCCCAGGCAGGTATGACCCTAGCCCTGAGTAGCATCCTACCTTCACCCAGAATGATACCACAGTATAAGGACAAAATGATTGACTTCAAATACTGGATAAGCTTCTGGTGTCATTCAAAGGGGTTCAGTATCTGTCTGCCTGGGATGACATGATCGACAAACTATGATGCTTTGCCAGAAATAGTCTGCACCTGTCACCCCTGGGATTCAGGCTACTGGCTAAAGCTCTTGCCACCCCTATAGTGCCTTTTTAAGGCAAGATTCAAAGGACAAAACCATTACCGTAACAGATACAAGCATGCAAAATCTGAAGGTAATGATACTCAATGCTAGAAGTCTAAACCTCAAAATGCACTTTCTCAAGGCACTCCTAAACATGGAGAACATCGATATCTGTGCAGTAACTGAGACCTGGTTCAAGGCTCCAGAGAGCACCCTGCAATACCAGGCTACAACTCTTACCACACTTTTTGGCCACCAAACCAAGACCAAAACACTAAAGGTGGAGGAGTGTCCATTTTCACCAAGGATATTCACACCTCCAGGCTAGTTGTCTAACACAATGCATCTGAAATTCTCCAGGTGCAACTAATACTACGTAAGACTACAATCCAAATTGTAGCTTGCTACAGATCCCCCACCATGCCCCAAGATTCTCACTACATCTTTCTAAACATACTGAAAAATATTAAGATACAACCAAACACCCTAATACTGGTGATTTCAATCTACCCTGCCATTAAATGGAAAAACTACTCGGGTACCAACACCTATCCCCAACGGTTCTTGGAATTCATAAATTCCAGTGCCCTGGGTCAACTAATCCATTGTCCCACCAGGGGCTCCAATATCCTAGACCTGGTCATTACCAACATGGGAGATAGATGCTCCACACCAGTGGTCACCCCCTCTCTGATTAGGTCTGATCACAAGCTAATCACCCTTGACATCCACATCCCACCCCCACCCCCCAGTAAGGAAACCTCTGTAAAAAACTTCTCCAAAGCCAACTTCATGCTACTCAAGTCAGAAGTGACAAACGTCATGACACCCATGCAGACGGAGCTGAAAGTTCGACTGCTGAATCTAAACAAAGCACTGTAAGAGCACATCCACTCATGCATGAATCGTGCCATCCAAAAAATAACCAAGATGTTCTCCTCCTAAAAAAGGAAGCCAATCTGGTGGTCCCCTGCCATAAACAAACTGTACAACAGAAGGAAGAAACTGTTGCAGAAAAGAGGAAAATCCCAGGATGCAAAAAACTCCTTTACCAGCTTCAGTAAGAAGCTGAGATCCCTCATAAAATCCTCCAAAGAAATTTATGAAAATAAAATTGCTAAAGATTCCAAAGACAACCACAAGGCATTCTATAGTTATGTCAAGAATCGAAATGGCAATGCTCAGATCTGCTCTGAGCTACAACAGAATGGCATTAAATATACTGATCCCAAGGATATTGTCAATATCCTGGCAGATCAATTTAGTGCCAACTTCACCCTCCTCTCACCCCCTAAAGGGCACATCTCAATACTAACAAATTGCCAAATTCCAGTAATCACGGCCACATAGGTAGAAACCGCACTCTCCAAAGCTAAGAATACAGCATCCATGGGACCAAATGACATCCTGGGCTGTGCATAACATGAACTACAAAATGAACTGGCACCTCACCTAAGTGTCATGTTTAATCATAAGCTCATCTCAGGCTTCATGCCCACTGAGTGGTGCACAGATACAGTTAACCCACTCCACAAAGTGGGATCCACCTTGGATCCCAGGAACTACCATCCCATCAGTCTGATGTGCCTGATCTGCAAGGGCATGGAATGCATTATCATGGAACTTATAAACAAAGACATTGGCAACCTTCAAACACTGGATCCCAGCCAGTTTGGGTTCATGAAGGGCCGATCTTGTCTCCTGAACCTGACTGACTTCTTTGAATCAGTGTCCAGAGCTGTGGATGAGGGTAAGGAGGCCCACACAGCCCATCTGGACCTTACCAAGGCCTTTGACACCATCCCCCACTCTGGAATCATAGATAAACTTACTGAGCTGGGCATAAATCCCTACGTCACTCGATGGGTTGCCAAATGGCTTACTGACAGAACCCAGACTGTAAAAGTAGCCGACTCCAAATCCAGCTCCAGACAGGTGACAACTGGAGTACCTCAGGGTTCAGTCCTGGGACCACTCTTGTTTAGCATCTACTTCTCTGAAGTACAGGCCAACACCAAGGGACTCTGGCTAAAAAAGTTCACAGATGACTGCAAACTGGGAGTCATTACTGAATCCCCAAATGATGTGGATATTCTACAAAAGGGCCTTACAGAAACAGATGCTTGGTGCTAGAGCCATGGGCTCAAGCTTAATGCCAAGAAATGTATAGTTATCCCCATTGGGAAAAAACATGTACCCATGAATTACCACATAGGTGGCAGTACACTAAACACCAAAAGTGTGATGAGAGACTTAGGGACACAGGTGGACACTCGTCTCACCTTCGATAATCACATCGCCACAACAGTCAGGAAATCCTTCTATGTGGCACACCTCATCACTAAGGGCTTTTCATCCAGAAAAAAGGAAGTCATTTTCCCACTGTACTCATTCCTCATTAGACCCATTATAGAGTACAATGCCCCGTTTGGTATGTACCTCACAAGACATCTGCAGCAGCTGGAAAGGCCACAGAAATACTTCACTAAAAGAATCACAGGCTTAAAGCAGATTCCCTATGCTGACCATCTAAAAACCTCCAGCTATACTCTGTGTCATTGTCTACTCAGCGGTGATCTCTGCTTAACATACAAGGCCAAGTCAAACCCTGAGCTGTTGGACATGATCCACTTAAAGAAATCCCAATACCTCAGAGCCACGTGCTCCAGGGATTGATACCTTGTCATCACAATGAACAAAACATGCTGGAGGGATAGGTTCCTGACCCAGAGACTCCTCATACTCTGGAATAGACTGCCCATTCATGTCAAGCAGAGTGTCTCCTTGGCCCTATTCAAAAGGAACCTTGACAATTGGATGGGAGATAGGAAATTCATCTCGGGGATCACGTCAGTCACCCTGCTAGACAGGGGTCCAGGGAAGTAAATATTGTGGGAAAAAATATCCAGGGAATTGTTATGGCTAGGCTTGTATAGGCCCTAGGGCCGATAGCCTAGTACCAGCCTATGAACCTATTATTGTTATTATTATTTTAAATAAGTCATGCAGTTAAAAAAATAGAACTGTTGTATATGTGTACAATTTACATCATCCTAATATTAGAAAAAATAAGAAGAAGAACAGTAAAGGAAGATGAAGAAAAGGAAATAAAGAGTCCATTAGTGAATTATTTCCAAACACAATGAATATATTCCAAACGTAAGGATCACCATTTCATCAATGGAAGCAGAGTCATTGGGGAAGCTTTGCAATTTTCCAAAATCATTCTTTTCATAACCATTGTAGCTAGGCTTATTTTAATTTTTACCTCAAACAGTTATGAATTATTCATATCTAATAAATATATTACATGCAATGACAGAAGATGCATTCTTATTCTATACAATATACTGTTGTAATTTAAATTGTAAAGGATTAAATAGCTAGCACAAACAATGTGGCAGAAAAAAGGGTAACCTTGTCTAACACCCAAAGTAATCATAAAAAGGAATGAATTTCTTCTAGCAGCATACTTTTTATTTACATTATAGTGTATCAAAAGCTTAATGAATGATCTGGCAATGCAAAAAAAAATCTGCAAAAGAAATTTGATATTCTCCATAAATCTGGTGATAAGAAGAACACATCTATCCCAGAACTTAATTTAGCAGTATGAGACGTGAATCCTTGGAAACTTAATTCTGCAGCCATCATCTAAGTTTTCTCAAAGTAAAACGTCTGTAAGCAGAAGTGCATGATTGACCTGGTACGAATAAACTTTAGGAAAGCATGATCTATCATGATTCCAACTCCATAGGACATTCCAGTCTCCTTATAATATGACTTAAGCATTTCCTAACTTTTGCAAAACATTGAAAATGTTTAAGAATGTACCATACTCCTTAAAAGGGGAAGTTGATTTAACTGTATGTAGAATAAAAAACTCTGCCATGTGGACCTGCATAAGAATCAATTATTTTAAAGACATGATTGTTTGCTCAAACCAGAAATGCATACTGGATTTGTGGTGTCATAATTATTAACAAAAAAATCTAATTTGTAATACTTCATTATTATATACACACATTGTGCTTCCTTGATGTGAGCTTCTTGCAACAAAAATACATTTTCTTGCCTAATGTCAATGAGTTTTAATTCTTTATGCAGTTTGGAAAAATGTTGTGTACCATTTATACTTGCACATCAAGCTTTATGCAAAGCCACTTTAAAAATTATGACAAAAATAACACAGCTGAGAAACTCCAAAAAGGGAAAAGGAAACGGAAAACATCTCAACCAATCATACTTGTGCAAAAAAGAGAGAAGCAGGTGGTATAATCTACAGGAAGAAAACATTTTCATAATGTCTCTCCATGTAGACGGACAAAACAGGAAAATTCCTAGCAGTGGATGAACTCACAGAATTCCTAGAACTGACAGTGAGTGTCTAGCGTCAGACAGAGTTGAAAAAAATAAGAGGGACATCTTTCATATAATTTGTAATTTGGCAGGGCATCCATAAAGGTAGCAAATATCTGCAAAAATATTTCTTTGTTTGATACCTCATAAGGTAAGTCAATAAAAATGGGTAGGGTGTCACTTTCAAAACTAAAGTTTTTTTTTTTTGTAGTTTTGCAGTTTCATAATTCTTTCATGCTCTTTTGTTTTACACAATTTTATTGGGATAGGTCTTGGCTTGTTCATTTGTCCTGCAGTGTTTTTTTACAGATGACACTATATAAAAACAGTCAAGCTTAATAGACCGTGTTAAATCAAGTCCAAAAGAAAGTTACAGATCCCTTGTAGTACTTTTTCTAGGTCTTTCTGTTTGTCCCATTCTTTCGGAACACAAATAACCCATATATTTTTATGTCTCACTCAGCTATCAATGTCCTGTAGTTGTAACTTAAAGTCCTGATTGAGCTTTTCCACGGCAATTAATTTCTCTTTATAAGCATCTTGTTCAAAATATAATGCATCAAACTTTTCTTCTAAGTTGGGAGGGTGGCCTAAGGGTTAAGGTGTTTGCCTTACAAACACAAGGTGCAGGGTTTGAGTCTCACAAGGGATAATTGGCTAGGCTTAAAATGGCTCGCAAGGGCAGTTAGTTTAGTACTAACCTATGAACCTATAATTCCTTTATTCAGATTGCCATGTTTGTTATTCATCTAGTTTATTTACTGACAGTTGTATTTGTGTTATAGAGCAGATGTTTCAATGTTATTTAATTTATCAGATACATCTTGTACTTTTTTTCTTTTTTGGTTATTACATCCACAGGGCCAGCCTTTGGTCAACTGGTACCCTAGGCAAAAGGAATCCACAGCACCCCCTCCACCAGCTGGTGCCCCCATCCTGGTATATCTACACTATCCAGAATACTGGAAAAGTGCCCCTGCTAGAATGATGCCCTAGGCAGCCACCTGTATGCCTAAGGCCAGCTATGTGCATCCGGATCAGATATTTGCAGTTCCTTCAGTTCAGTGCTCGTCATAGCTGCATCTAACTTGCCATCAATGGTGGCTGAAGGAACATTGTACATAGTAAATTTACAGCTCAAAACTGAGTTGCTAGCTGCTCTAACAGCTGCATATGAAGAGCTAGTAAAACTATAAGTATCTTAGGTATAAAAAACATCATATCTCCTATTGGTTTGGCTAAGAAAGAGGTGAAATGTTACCTGCTGGATAGCATGTTGAACTGTTTATATTAAGAAAGATATTTTTATTGGACAGGACAGCTCCACCAGATCAACTGCAGGCCCCATAATGCCTGCAGACATTAAGCTATAATTAGCTTCCATAGACAACATACGATCAATAGCTGAAACTTTGAATTTATAATAATGCTGGTTGTCTTATCTTCACTGCCAGCTTTTTCCATTATGTATTTAAACAATGTCTGGATATCTTTAGGTGCAGAGATTTTTACCACTCTCGATTTGTTCCTTAGTTTCAGTTTTTGGTTCTCATTGAAACTTTTTTATATTTCATCACACAAACAAAATTTAGGCCACAGTGGTGCAGCAGTTAGCATTGTCACCTCACAGCAAGAGGTTCTCTGGTTTGATTCTCAGCTGGAGTGCTTTGTGTGTGGAGTCTGAATATCTTCCCTGCAGTCAAGTGAATATTTAAAGACATGCAAGTAGGTGTGTGGGAGTGTGCCTTCTGTGAAGGTTAGGAGCCAGGCTGGCAAATGAAACTGTAAAAACAACACTGCAGATCAATCTGCAGATCAGTGATTCGCTGTGATGACCCCCTAACTGGTAAAAGCTGAAAAAGACACTGAATCACACAAATAAAAGTTAACTGGCATTTTCCTTGCTTGAGGCAAGCACTCCTGTTGCTGGAAAGAGTATGCTATGTCACACACATTTCTGACTCCACCTCCTACCCAAATCTCTACATATCTTCACCTATTGGTAGCTAATTTGCTATAGCTTATGTGCTGCATTTCTACCCTATGTGGTTAGTGCCTAATCAATACAAACACTTTATATAACTCTTGTCATTGGCTATGTACATCCAGCAGTACTTCATCATATCTGTGATTGGATAAGTTGATGCTATTCCGCCCTGATATTGGGTGATTTCTATTACCCAAACATTAACTGGGAGAACTACCCAAGTACTAACTCCCTTGCCCAACACTTCCTAGAATTTATAAACTCAAATGCCCTGGATTAACTGGTCAACACCCCCACCAGAGGTGACAACATATTGGACCTGGTCATCACTAACATGGGTGACTGTTTTTCTACAGCGGAGGTCAAACCCTCGCTGGTTAGATCAGACCATAGACTTATCACTCTGGACATCCACATTCCGCCCCCACTCCCAATCAAGGAAACCACCATGAAGTTTTTTTCAAAAGCAAACTTCACGTTACTTAAGACCGAGGTGGAAAGTTTGACAGCCCCCATGCAAAAGGACAGTGCTGTCCAAGCTGCTGAATCCCTTACAAAGGCACTCTATGAGCACCTGCAAGAATGCATGGATCATGCTATCCCAAGCAAAGCCAAGACTCACTCCTCCAAGAAAAGGAAACCAGTCTGGGTGGACCCCTGCCATAAATAAGCTATACAATAGAAGGAGGAAACTAGTAAAGAAAAGAGCAAAATCCCAAGAAGGAAAGACATCCCTGATCAGTATCAGCAAGAAACTATGATCCTCTCATAAAATCATCCAAGGCTAGCTTTGAAAGAAAAATTGTCAAGGACTCCAAAGATAACCACAAAGTGTTCTTTAGCTATGTCAAGAATCTAAGTAAAAACTCTCAGATCTGCTCTGAGTTAGTGCAGAATGGCACAAAATACACTGAATTGACTTATATTGCCAACATTCTGGCAGACAGGTTCAGTGCAAACTTCACCCCCCTCTCACCCCCTAAAGGGCCCATAACCATACCAGAAGAATGTAGAGCCCCTGAAATCACAGACACTCAGGTTAAAACAGCCCTATCCAAAGCCAAAAATACAGATTCAATGGGACCAGACAGTGTCCCAGGCTGTGTCTTACATGAGCTCCAAAATTAACTAACCCCTCCCCTAAACACACCGTTCAAACTCAGCCTCTCTACAGCCTGAATACCCATAAAGTGGTGCACAGCAACAGTTATCCCACTCCACAAAGGTGGAGCCACAATGGACTCCAGGAACTATCACCTTATAAGCCTGACTAGCCTGGTCTGCAAGGCTATGGAGCACATCATCATGGAATTCATTAACAGAGACATTGGGATCCTTCAGACATTGGACCCTACCCAGTTTGGTTTTGTTAAGGGCAGATCATGCCTCCTAAACCTGGTGGGCTTCTTTGAGACAGTTACCAAGGCTTTAGATGAGGGAAAGGAGGTCCACACAGCCTACCTAGATCTCGCAAAGGCTTTTGACACCATTCCCCATTCTGGTATTATAGACAAGCTCACCAGCCTGAACATAAACCCCTATGTCACAAGATGGGTTGCCAAATGGCTCAAGGACAGAACCCACACAGTGAGAGTTGCGGGCTCTAGGTCCACTCTAAACCAGTTACAAGTGGCTCAGTCCTGGGACCCCTCCTTTTCGGTATATACTTCTCAGAGGTACAGGCAAGCACAGGTAGACTATGGCTGACCAAGTTCACAGATGACTGCAAACTGGGGGCCATAATTGACTTTCCAGCTGATACAGACATCATCCAGAAGGGTCTCACTGAGATGGATGCCTGGTGTCAAAATCATGGCCTCAAGCTAAATGCCAAAAAGTGCATAGTCATCCCCTTTGGAAAAAACAAAGTACCTGTGAACTACCACATATGTGGTAGTTCCCTAAATACAGAAAATGAGTAGAAAAAACACATTCAGTCTCACCACAGAAACGACAACCAGGTAACGAAATATCATAAAACTTTAATGATGACAAGCGCTTTCGCATATTAGACATACGCTTCTTCAGATCATGAATCCCAACAGAACTAAGCAGGTTTTTATACATAGTTATTATGACTCAATTACATCAAATTAGACCAGATAAAATCAATTAAGCAATCTATATGCAGTAATTAGCTAGCTAATCAACTGAAGGTATAGAAAAGCTTGCTCAAGTTTAAACATTTATAACTTGCATATATAAAACATCACTTGACCAAACCCTTATAGTGAAACAATACAGAACAAAACAAACATTAATGCCTTTGAAATATTAAAACATCATACAGTATGCATAGATGTCAAACACATACATTAATTCGACTCATATATTCAAAGAAACTTAGAAACCATTGCATCAAAAAACTAACATATAACTTATATATGTAGACACTTAAAATATATATAATTACAGAATGCTATTATAAAAATTAAGTTCATTTTGAATATGAAAAACATCATATAGATATATATAAAACTCTATTGAATAACCCTAAATCTATTTGTGACTGCTCTTTAACTCTCATAAAATAAAATAAAACACATATTTAAACTACATAAAACATAATGCTTAAGTACAAATATAAATATGCATATATAACTATAAATAAAAACTGCAAATAAATAATTTTATCAAGAGATTTTTTCACTGATCACTATAAATTTATAGAATGTGTACATTATCTACGTGAAGCTAAAAAGGACCTGATAGATACGTATGCATTGAGTCCTGGTGAGTGATGTGCTTTTAATTTAAAGATCCACTCTAACTCCTTTTGTTCCAAGTAATTCATATAATCTCCACCTCTATTACCTGGATATACAATCTGTAAAACCCTAAAAGAAAAGGTATGACCAATATTCATGGAAACATGTTTAGCTAGTGCATTAAGTTCGTTCTTGCACCTGATATCATAGAGGTGATTATATATTCTCTGCTTGAGCTTTCGTTTCGTAAGTCCTATATAAAATGCAGGACATTCACTGCAGGATGCTAAATAAATCAACCCAGTTGTTTCACAGGTAGCATAAAACCTTGGTTTGACACAACAACCTAGTGTAGGATGTACAAACTCATATTCAGTGGAAATATCTTTACAATAATTGCATTTCCTACATGGAAACATACCTACTTGTTCTAGAGCTACTGTATGTGTTGAGGCAATATTCCGAGGATTGGTACATAGTAACTTTTTTAAAGTATTATTATTTTTATAAGTAAAACAAGAGGTGTAACCAACAATCGTAGCTGTCTTGTCATCAATGGTTAACACACCCCAGTTCTTATTAATAATATTCCTAATGGCCGTACTGTCATTAGTATATGTAGTAATAAATCTTAGTCTCTCCATAGAATTAGTCTCATTCTTGTAAGTATTATTATCATAGTGACATTTACTGTCTCTATTGAATACAGATCTCTAAATACAGAAAATGTAATAAGGGATCTGGGAACTCAAGTAGATAGTAATCTCTCCTTTGATAATCATATTCCAAGGTGGTTACAAAATCCTTCTATGTGGCCCACCTAATCACAAAAGGGTTCACATCTAGAACAAAAGAGGTTATTGTGCCCCTCTACTCATCACTCATCAGACCCAATGCTCTAGGGATCTAAACCTCACCACAACGATAAATAGGACATGCTGAAAAGATAGATTCCTGTCCCAGAGACTCCCCATGCTTTGGAACAGGATTCCAATCTACATTAGGCAGAGCCCCTCACTAACACTCTTCAAGCGAAATCTTGATGAGTGGATCGGTGGCTCTGCTGGACAGAGGCACAGGGAACTAATGGCTCTGCTGGACCGAGGCACAGGGAACTAATCTAAGGGGGTGGAGATAGCCAACACATTCTGGTAAGCTTATAGATGCCCTCGGGCAGATAGCCTAGTACTTACCTATGAACCTATGAACCTATTTGCCACAATTAGAATGGACAACTCTGACACGTGTACCCGCATTATGAATTAATCCCAACTTTCTCAACTACAGGTAGAGCAATATAGTATTCAAATTTAGGTAAAGACTCTGTAACTAGAAAGTGGCTGATGAGAGACTCCCTGATATGATGAAGAGAGTGTTTAATCTAATAAAACCTATTTTATGGCTGGTGAATACAGTTATATAAATATTAACAAATTTGAGACAAGCAGACATATTAATATCCTTAAGTATTATAATGCTGTAATCAAAAATGCAGCTATTCAGGATCATGATGGAAATTACTCAGCTGACTCAGTGACTGGGAGCAAGTACTGTGTACCCTTGTGCCAAGTAGCATACCACCTTATCAATGAAAAATGAATGCAAACATCTAGAAATCAATAATGTGTGTTGACAGATCTGAAAGGGCTCAGCATGTGTTACATCTAAGACAAATACAATATTCTATGATAGTAAACCTAAAAGGGTTAAAGTAGAAGTGAAGCACTCTGAGCACCCTGAAGTTTAGTTAGCTTAAACTGTCAGATAGTGGACAGTGTCAAACTATTTAGGTCAAAACAACTAGATAAAATATGAAAGAATAGCCTTTTGAACTATTCAAGCTAAGCTAAAACACCAAGCAGTAGTAGTAAGAAATATAAGATTTGTTGTTTTGGTACGAAGAATGTGAAGCTGTTTTTATTCAGAAAAGTGAAGAAATTTTGATTGCAACAAGATTTTTTACTACCGTTTGGAGTTTAATTTACAAGTATTTCTTACTATTACTGCTTGGTATTTTAGCTTAGCTCAAATAGCTCAAAAGGCTATTCTTTCATATTTTTTCTAAAAGGGTTAAATTAGGAAAGATATGACTGCCTCCTAATTTAGCATGCTCCATCTAATAACAGCAGGTGTCAAAACAAGTAAGTTAAAAGAGATAGGCTGCAAATCATGTGTCATAAGTTTTAGTCAATATTTTGAAGATAAATAACTGAAGTACCAGGATAGTTGTGTGGAAGTTGCCACAGCTGTAATCACTATCATGTGGCTATGTCTGGTTCCCACATTGGGAATCAGTGAGCCTACAGTAAGCGTATGTTTCACCTGTTTCTGTTGCTTAAAACCTTTCTGGGAGCTGTCATGGGTAAGTGGAAAAATATAACTGCATGGACTGTCTAATCCCAGATATTCTTCTTCATCTTCTTCTTTCGGCTGCTCCTGTTAGAGGTTGCCACAGCAGATCAACTGTTTCCATTTCTTCCTGTCCTCTGCATCTTGCTCTGTCACACCAACCACCTGCATGTCCTCTCTCACCACATCCATAAACCTTATCTTAGGCCTTCCTCTTTTCCTGGTACCTGGCAGCTTCATCCTTAGCATCTTTTTACCAATATACTCTGTATCCCTCCTCAGCAGATGTCCAAACCAATGAAATCTTGCCTCTCTGGCTTTGTCTCCAAATCTTCCAACCTGGGCTGACCCTCTAATATACTTAATCCTAATCCTGTCCATCCTCGTCACACCCAGTGCAAATCTTAACATCTTTAATTCTGCCACATCCAGCTCAAACTCCTGCCTTTTTGTCAATGCCACTGTCTCCAACCCATATAACATAGCTGGTCTCATTACCCTCTTGTAGACCTTCCCTTTCACTCTTACTGGTACTGGTCTGTCACAAATCACTCCTGACACTCTTCTCCACCCACTCCATTCTGCCTGTACTCTCTTCTTCACCTTTCTTCCACACTCACCATTACTCTGAACTGTTGATCCCAGGTATTTAAACTCATCCACCTTCACCACCTCTACTCCCTGTATCCTCACCATTCCTCTATCCTCCCTCTCATTCACACACATATATTCTGTCTTAGTCCTGCTGACCTTCATTCCTCTTCTCTCTAGAGCATATCTCCACCTCTCCAGGGTCTCCTCCACCTGTTCCCTGCTCTCACTACAGATCACAATGTCATCTGCAAACATCATAGTCCACGGGAACTCCTGTCTGATCTTGTCTGTCAACCTGTCCATCACCATTACAAATAAGAAAGGGCTCAGAGCTGAACCATGATGTAATCCCACCTCCACCTTAAACACATCCGTTACTCCCACCGCAGACCTCACTGCTGTCACACTACCCTCGTACATATCCTGTACCACTCTTACATACTTCTCTGACACTCCCAACTTCCTCATACAATACCACAACTCCTCTCTAGGCACCCTGTCATATGCTTTCTCTAAATCCACAAAGACACAATGCAACTCCTTCTGACCTTCTCTGTACTTCTCCATCAACAGTCTCAGAGCAAACATCGCATCTGTAGTGCTCTTTCCTGGCATGAAACCATACTGCTGATCACTAATCATCACTTCCCTTCTTAACCAAGCTTCCACTACTCTATCCCATAACTTCATGCTGTGACTGATCAGTTTAATCCCTCTGTAGTTACTACAGCTCTGCACATCACCCTTATTCTTAAAAATTGGTACCATAAGACTTTTTCTCCATTCCTCAGGCATCCTCTCACTTTCCAAGATTTTATTAAACAATCTAGTCAAAAACTCCACTGCCATTTCACCTAAACACCTCCATGCTTCCACAGGTATGTCATCTGGACCAACAGCCTTTCCGTTCTTCATCCTCTTCATAGCTATCCTTACTTCCTCCTTGCTAATCCACTGCACTTCATGATTCACTATCTGCACATCATCCAACCTTCTCTCCCTCTCATTCTCTTCATTTATCAGCCCCTCAAAGTACTCTTTCCATCTGCTCAACACACTCTCCTCACTTGTGAGTACGTTTCCCTCATTATCCTTTATCACCCTTACCTGCTGCACATCTTTACTAGCTCGGTCCCTCTGTCTAGCCAGTTGATACAGGTCATTTTCTCCCTCCTTGTCATACGCCTTATCCTTAGCCTTCGCCATCCCAGATATTATGATCATTAAATATAATGTTAGTTTTACAGTTGTGATCATCCTCCCCACCACAAGCTCAGCTTCTATCAGAATTATAACTTTGCAGCACCTGTTCTGTTTTATAATGTATGACTATTTGCAGTGGTGTATCTTTATATTTTTTCTTAATACTGTATTAACAATATATGAATTAATCCCTACTTTCTCAACTACAGGTAGAGTAATATATTATTCAAATTTAGGTAAAGGCTAATGAGGGACTCCCTGATATGATGAAGAAAGTGTTTAATCTAATAAAACCTATTTTATGGAAGGTGAATAAAGTTATACAAGCGCTGTGAAACACTATGGTTTGTGCTTCTCACTGGATTAATCTGAAGATGTACATTTGCTGATGCCAAACCCACTCAGAATAATTTCCTATTTTCCTATCGCCAGCACCAATTTCACAGTACAGTTTGAGATGCATGTCCATTTTTGCAATGTTACCTTCACAGCTTGTCTTTTCTTTGGACACAGGGTTTAGTATAAGTATAATGCACAAAAATATAGCTAAAATCACTTACATGATGATAACTGAACATAGGAACTGTTTTACTTCTGATCAGAGTACAAACTATGTATGCTTTTTCTGATCTCTCTCGTTCTCTCTCTCTCTCTCTGTCTCTCTCCATAAGAAATGTGAGCACTCAACTGAATTCTACATTTAACTTTCATTTAAAAAATGGTATTGTGTACAGATAACACCTAAGACTATTTATCCAATCATTCTGAGACAGAAGCAAAAATGAATGACACAAGACCGTCTATTCAGTATTCAAATTAAAATTGCCCAAATCTTTGTACTTTCTTCTATTAATCCTAGCCCCATTTAAATTCTTTACCCTACTACAAACTTTCTACTTTCTACTTGGGAAACAACCCATCTGGGCTTTCCCACCCTGTATTTTCCCCAAATTCAGCAACTCCTTCGAATTTGAAAATCTGTCGTATGAAAATGTAACTTTTTGGGGTAATAAAACATTCAAACTTCCATCTTGACAAACAATGGGCCAGAATATCTCAACCCCTTCAAAATATCAGAAAAGGGGGAATACTTATTAACAAAAAAAAATCCAGTCATCACTATCTTCCATGTTTTTATCTGACCAGACCCCAATATCATTGTTAACTCTCCCTGAGTGAGTATCTGTCACCCCCAAAACACCATTTTGATTTATTTTCTGCTCTAATTAAAACATCCTCTGTGTATCCCCTACTTTACAATCAAAAATGGCTGTCAACAATTTTTTGTTGGCAATTAGCATATTTTGAATTCACTGCCATATGGTGAATACAAAGATATTTTTAATAATATTTTTGACAAAGTTGGTTTGAGTGGGGAATTTATGAAGATTAGGGAGAGATTGGAAAGTAAGGGATACAATTATATTGGGGTTATTGGGGATATGAGGGAGAGATTCTGGCCCATTGTTTGTCAAGATGGAAGTTTGTATGGTTTATTCCCCAAAAAAGTTACATTTTCATACAGCAGATTTTCAACTTTGAAGGAGTTGCTTAATTTGGGAAAATACAGGGTGGGGGAGCCTGGATGGGTTGTTTCCCATGTGGAAAGTATAAAGTTTGTAGTAGGGTAAATAATTTAAATGGGGCTAGGATTAATAGAAGAAAGTACAAAGATTTGGGCAATTTTAATTGCTGCTCATGTGGACTGGTTTACATCATGGGACATGGGTGTACACCAACCAGGTGGTATGTTGGGCAGACAAAGGAAATAGTTAAGAGATGTGTAATGGAACATTTGGGAAATATTAGAAATATCAGGTTAAATAATCCTGTGGCTCAGCATTTCCACGCGGTGGTTCTGATCCAAGCTTTTTCTTTTGTGTTTTGGCCAAACCACTTTATAATTAAGGAGATGATTATTTTAAAAAGTTATTGCAGGTTGAAACAAAGTTCATTATTAATTTTGGAACCTTGTATCCAAAAGGTTTGAATCAAGAAATTAATATTAATGTTGAATAATTAATTTTATTCTAGGTATAGCATTTTATAAAAATTACATATATGTTTGTATGCTTTATATGCATTCTTATACAGTAGGTTTTTTATGTTAGATTCATTATATCTGGGTGTTTTGTCACTTTATGGTGGTGCATGATATTTAAATTTAATTAAGTTTGGCTAATGTGTTAATTGGGGCAATTTTTTTAATGTAAAGGACTGTGGCATGGTATAAAATTATTCCCTTAAAGGCAAAAGTTGAGGTACCATTAAGCACCAGTAAAGTTTGTACAGTTCCAGCTTTGGCTCTGTTTGGTTTGTTTATTCACAGTTATAATAAGGCTGCAACACACCTGTGGAACTTCGATAGTATCTCATGTGTGACTTACAGAAAATTTGTGATTAGTGCACAATTATGCAGAACAGATTTATGCATTAAAAATTCTCTAGGAAATGCGTGGGGAATTGTCAATATATGCAACTCAAAATAATTTTCAAATGCTCTGATACCATGGGTTTGAATAAATAAATTAATATTTACTTGTTTCTAAGAGGGGCAGGGTTATATAAAATGAGTCTTTTTGTTGTATTAACTACATCTGATGATATACCATACTGAACTGTTCAAATGTTATTAACATTTTGCAGGGTAAATGGCATTTTTGTTCACTTGTAATGACTACTATTTTGACAGATGTGCTGAAATGCTACTAACAAAAGCAGTATATACACTAGATAGCTTCACGTATAGTTAGATAGTAATATAGTTAGTTAGTTAAAAGAGTTACATGGGCATTCTGTGAAGTGGAGGTGGAAGTCATATTGAATTCCCAGCAAGAATACTATATGTCTCCCTTGGTCATTACATTTAAAGAAAAGTGACAGAGTTTCATTTCTTTTTGAAACAAATCTATTGGTAGGATGAGGCAAATGCATTAAGAACAGACAAAATGACTGACAATGAAAATAGTGCTATATAGAAAATTACCCTCTGCTAGCTGCATTTAAAAATTCTGTTGAATGTGTACCTGTTATTAATTGTGCTTTTTAGCTTCAGTTTTTACAGCTGGGCTGTGCTCTGTATCATACAGCTGCAGTGAAACTTAATGACCAAACTGCACTCCATGGCCTTCCGATTATTTAGTATCAAAACAAGTTCAGTCTTTAATTTCTGGTAATGTCATATGTATTTGGGTCTAGCTTTTATTAAGTTTAAGTTCAGTTTCAGTACAAATTTTACTGAAGTGTTTAATGGGACAGTGTCACAAAAAACTTTGAATGCAAATATGTTCAAATAGGATGCAAATACAGCACCAAGCATTTGGATCAAAAAGTAGCAGCATATAAAGGGAGTGATTTATTTCAAGACATGCTTCACAGTTTTATGCAAAAGGAATAATTCTATATTTTTATGAAGCATTTTCAGAAGGAACAGCTAACTAACTGCTCATCATAACAGTGTATGTCAAAAAGAAGGGACTCTTGTGTTGTACTGATGTTCATAATATCTGGGCTTTTTATTCACCCCTGTCATCTATTTCTGACCATTTTAATAGTGGTTTTGTCTCCCTTTTCACATCCACATATTTCATGCAGAAGCTGCAACAGCATCTGTTAGACTAAGCCCTATACAAGATCATTTTTTTTTATGCACCATCTTACATTCATTCATTCAGTTTCCATACCCACTTTATTCATTTCAGAATTATATGGTGGAGTGGCAAAGCCTAGTCTAGCAAGCAGATTGTGTAAGGTAAGGAACTCATCCTGGATGTGATACCAGCCTATCACAGCATGCACATACCCATACACACACACACACACACACACACACACACACACACACACACACACACACACACACACACACACACACACATACGCACACATATACATGTCAGTATAAATTATTTTGCATCTCCTATACTTTATGGACATCATAACATATTATATATCAGATATAACTAAAATGTATCTATAGTTCAGTAAATTCATATTTTGATCTATATCCAAAAGGGTTTGCAGTTATATTACAACAGTCTGTCCCGCAGTAATGAACTGTAGTGGTGAGTGCCCTTACACATCTGTACTATCTTTCTTCAGGGTGCACCTTTGTATTAATATTCATAATAACTGGGCAGAAACTCAAGCAGCTGTTCGACTAATTTGGAACAGTGAAAAGGTTCAAAATGGTGTCTTATAACACTGCCTTCCCTTTACACACTCCACTTACACTCATACTGTTTCTCATTTATTTTCTTGCTTATGAAATAACATGCTTAGAAATCAACAGTGGCGGTTGAACAGTCTGGTTAAATAGAACAGCTAAAACAACTTTAGACATAAAGAAATTCTTGTTTTAAAGACACCCTAGAATGATGAAACATTATGTAGGATTCTTTCAAAATTGATGCTTGCAGCACATAAATCATAGCAGTGAAATGCACTGCTATGAGAACAAGGGGGTTTCAAGAGAGATCCTTTATGTATACAACAACAGGTGGCTAAAAGATGGATAAAGTCAGCATTTCTATCATGATATTAAAATTCAAAGGAAGGAACTCTACAAATCGAAAGGCCTTGATGAAGGACTCCATTTAGTATTCATGTGCCAAGCATGAAATTATATTCTGTTTAGTACTCGTGTGGCAAGCATGAAATCATATTCCATTTAGTACTCATGTGCCAAGTATGAAATTATATTCCATTTAGTACTCGGGTGTCAAGCATGAAATTATATTGGATTTAGTACTCATGCGAAAAGCATGAAATTATAATCTATTCTGTAAGCTAATGCTTCCTTGCCAAAAGCCTTCTAGCACCTTTTAGTAAGTGAATGATTTCAGCATGCAGTGAGGAACTATTAGGAATTAATGATAAATCCTTCATGTGTGGAGGTACACTGATTAGAAGCTTGGTTATGGAAATTAGATTTGTTGTTGTAGGAATGCTGTTTTCTGCACTGGAAGAGGCACAGGTGGACAACATGTCGCCAACAGTAGTAAACCATGCCTCAGTTATCTTAATTATCTGGGATGCCACTAGAATTAGTTCATCCTTTCCATGGAAAGGATAAAACATCTGCCTTTCAGTTGCAGTGGCTATAGAACAAGGAAGAAAAGCAGGGGAAAATCAGAGACTGGGAATCATCTCTGTTGCAAACAACAACAGTGGTATCCCCCAGCGGGCTGTTATTTCCAAGAATACTGTTGACCCAGTTATCATACATGTACCAGAGCATCTTAATGAATATACCATGGAGTTGTTGTTTTTTTTTTTTTTTTGATAAATAGAGACCATGAAGATATAGATAAAGCTTTTGTAACCCACAGCTCATGGGCCAGACATGATATGCCAGAAGCTTCCATCCAGCCCACCAAACATGTTGACTAAATAGAAAAACTGCTTTTAGCACACTGCTCTTACAGTAATACTAATAAAAACCTTCACAACACTACCATATGCTAGTGGTCCTGCAAGCAAGATGAATAAAGAGAAAACTGCCTTTAACAGACTAGTGTCCAGTTTTACCCACCAAACCTTAACTGCTCTTCCAGTTGTCGATGTCCATGTTTCTTGCTTCCCTGCATGCAAGAAGAAGAAAAATGCTGTTAGAGAGTCTTCAGATGTGAGGCCAGCTCCATCACTTTAGGGAGTCTTTAGGTGTGAGGTCGACTCCATCACTTTTAGGAGTCTTTAGGTGTGAGGCCAGATCACTCACTGCACCGGTCACTGGTGGATGACTGCTGTGGCCAAAACTGGTTCCTTCAACCACTCATCTTTGCTTCTATTCTGTCTGCTCTTTGGGAAGCTACTAAGGATCAGAAAACTGACATGTCCTCTGTGGCTATACAGTTGCCCTCACTGGACAAAGGAAGCTACTCTTGTTGGGCTCAAGGGAAGTAGCTAGTGAAGCTGTAGTACTTAAAGTAAGGGTTAAGATGCCCCATTCTCAGGATACTGGTCCTGTCATGGGTTTGTCCTTTTCCAGGAAGTCTCCTAGGAAGAAAAGGCATACATTTAAAAATGTTTCTTCTGTCTCTTTAACTATGCAAAGGGAAGATTTTCTGACATTTGCTAAGGGATCACTTTTTGCATTTAATATATGAAATGCTGTTTCCTCAATTTTCTTTTACTGGAAAAAGAAAAAAAAAGATTTCCTTCACAGTCTGATGATTGTTCCCAGGCATAAGAATAGTGTGTGTGTGTGTGTGTGGGGGGGGGGGGGGGGTGATTATTTGCTTAATTCTTCTCAAGTTGAAAATTCTGATTCTCAGGAAAGTGATTCTTCAGATATGTATCCAAAAACATTATCATTTTCCTTCACTATGATATTTACGTCAGTGTGACAAGAATGAAATCCTTATTTCCCAGCAAATGTATTATGATTTGCTACAACTGGATTTTTCCTTAACCTGCACCTGTTCCTCCTGTATAGCCAGCCTTTGAAGATATTTTCTTAATAGGTTCATAGGTATAAGTATTAGGTACCTGCCCTTGAGGGCCATTTTAAGCCTTGCTAGTTTCACTTTTTGTGCTTGAATTTGCCTATCCCATTTGGTTGCCTTTGAAGATATTTTCTTCATAGGTTCATAGGTATAAGTACTGGGTACCTGCCCTTGAGGGCCATTTTAAGCCTTGCTAGTTTCCCTTTTTGTGCTTGAATTTGCCTATCCTATTTGGTCTCAGAGTAGGCTTACCTATCCCATTGCTGATAATTATATATTATCCCTAATTAGAATAATGGGATCATATCATAGATATTTTGAGGGGACACATATTTATTGCATTTTCCTGCTGTTTGTTGCACAAAAAAAAAAAATGATCCTTGTTTCCCATCTTTCCTGACCTAGAGTAGTCCAAATACAGGCTTTGCTGTATTCTGGACTTTTGGAAAGTTCCTGTGTTGCCCATTTCCTTTCTTGGATAAAGGGAGGCTTCTTTGTTCACCAGTGGCAGTAGGGAGCTTAGAGCAGCCTATCTATCCCTGGAGGAGTGTTCCCAGCACAAGAATCTGGTAGTCTATTGGCCGTTTTGGGCCAATTTCTAGCTCTTTGAAATCCCCCTGTATAAAACCCACTTTGGCGCGGTTTGTGCGCTTGTTACTACTCAGCCAAGCTCCTTGTGGTCCTGCAGAGTGGTGCTAGCAGCAGAGAGGCTAAAAGAGCGACTGCTAACCTGATAAAAGTGTTTTTTTCCTGCTACTACCTGGGCGACAGTGCGATCTAGCTAAACTGCAAGTATTTCTGCTTCTTGAACTGTTTTAAACTGTTTAAAGTTGTTTTTGCACCTGCACTTTTAAAGTTTGCCCTGTTTGTTGCATTTACCTGTTGAGGCTACACACTCAAGTGTGCTAGCCTGTTTACATATTTATTGCATTTTCCTGCTGTTTGTTGCAAAAAAGAAAAAAAAAATTTCTTGTTTCCCATCTTTCCTGACCTAGAGTAGTCCAAATACAGGCTTTGCTGTATTCTGGACTTTTGGAAAATTCCTGTGTTGCCCATTTCCTTTCTTGGATAAAGGGAGGCTTCTTTGTTCACCAGTGGCAGTAGGGAGCTTAGAGCAGCCTATCTATCCCTGGAGGAGTGTTCCCAGCACAAGAATCTGGTAGTCTATTGGCCGTTTTGGGCCAATTTCTAGCTCTTTCAAATCCCCCTGTATAAAATCCACTTTAACGCGGTTTGTGCGCTTGTTACTACTCAGCCAAGCTCCTTGTGGTCCTGCAGAGTGGTGCTAGCAGCAGAGAGGCTAAAAGAGCGACTGCTAATCTGATAAAAGTGTTTTTTTCCTGCTACTACCTGGGCAACAGTGCGATCTAGCTAAACTGCAAGTATTTCTGCTTCTTGAACTGTTTTAAACTGTTTAAAGTTGTTTTTGCACCTGCACTTTTAAAGTTTGACCTGTTTGTTGCATTTACCTGTTGAGGCTACACACTCAAGTGCGCTAGCCTGTGTTACATATTTATTGCAATTTCCTGCTGTTTGTTGCAAAAAAGAAAAAAAAAATGTTCCTTGTTTCACGTCTTTCCTGACCTAGAGTAGTCCAAATACAGGCTTTGCTGTATTCTGGACTTTTGGAAAGTTCCTGTGTTGCCCATTTCCTTTCTTGGATAAAGGGAGGCTTCATTGTTCACCAGTGACAGTGGGGAGCTTGGAGCAGCCTATCTATCCCTGGAGGAGTGTTCCCAGCACAAGACCCTGGTAGTCTATTGGCCGTTTTGGGCCAATTTCTAGCTCTTTCAAGTCCCCTCTGTATAAAACCCGCTTTAGCGTGGCTTTGCACGATTTTGCACATAGCGCAGCATCGGGCAACGCCGCTTAATTGGGTTTAAACCACAAAGTCTGCTCTTCACTTTTTCCCTTAGAACTGATCTAGTTCTCATAATAAACACCCTATTCCCACTCTAAAGCCTGGCACTTGCTCACTAAAGCAATTATATAAGTCAGCACTAAAAAATTAAAAGCACTACACCTTCACAAACTCCCCTTGAGTACTTTGTTCCTCATTGGCCCTTTTTTTCAATTATAAAGGAATTCCCAATACTATTCTAGCATGTCCAAAGGTCAGTTGTCAATCTCCTCTCTGGTCCAGCTGGTGAATCTGGGAATCTTGAGGCAATGTTACAACTGCCTCATGTACGCAGACAACCCTCTCCTCCTCCCAACAAATTCCAACACATGTGAGAGATGCAACCATATAGCCAAACTGGAGGCTAAGCTCTCTCAACTCAGTACTGGCGTAACCAGTCAGGAGGAGAAGGAAACCACACTCACTACAATTCCAGTCTCACATAGACCTACCACGACAGCAAACCAAACACATAAACACACAAAAACATACTCGGAGGAACTAAATAAAAATCTTCCTAAGCAGCAGAGACCTCCAAAGCAGACACCCAAGCAACTGCTACCCCAAAACAAAACACGTGCAATACATAGCTCACAAAGCCAGTGTGTGCAGCCATTAAGGCTAAACAACACACCTGATACACTTGTAATAGGTGACTCTATCGTCAGGCACAATGACGTCCCGCTCACCAGGCTGAACAAGGAGAAGGTCACGGTGAGCTGCCTGTCGGGCGCTAGGATCCGCCACATAACACAAGCACTCAGGTCACTCCAAGGCAAGTACAAATATGACTCAGTCATTGTCCATGCTTGTGTGAATGACCTGAGACATACCTCCCTGGACTGCATGAAAAGAGACATAGAGGAGCTCTCTGAGCATGTAGCCCAGGCCGGTATGACCCTGACCTTGAGTAGCATTTTACACTCACCAAGAATGATGCCACAATATGAAGACAAGATGATCAATTTCAACAATTGGCTTAAGTATTGGTGTCATTCAAAGGGGATCCAATGCCTGTCTGCCTGGGATGACATGCTCAACAAGCCATGATGCTTTGCTAGGGACGGCTTGCACCTGTCACCCCTGGGCTTTCGGATATTGGCAAATGCTCTTGCCACCCCCATAGTGCCTTTTTTAGGCAAGGCTCAAAAGACAAACCCACTTCCATAGGTATCACAAGGGATAAGAAACTAAGAGTAATGCTACTCAACGCCAGAAGTCTAATCCTCAAGATGCATGCACTCGAAACTCTACTTAGCATGGAGAACATCGATATCTGTGCAGTAACAGAAACCTGGTTCAAGGCTCCCGAGAGCACCCCAGCACTACCAGGTTATACCTCATACCATGTTTTTCAGCCCCAAAACTTGGACCGAACCACAAAAGGAGGGGGAGTATCAATATTCATCAAAGATACCCACACCTCCAGGTTGGTGGAACAGCACGAAGCATCAGAGACTATCCATGTGCAACTAACAGTGGGTAAAACTGCTTTCCAGTTTATAGCCTGCTACAGACCACCCTCCCAAACCCAGGAACCCCACTCAGCCTTCCTAAGAACACTAGAAATGAAGGTCTCTCCAAACACCATTATATTGTGTGACTTCAACTACCCTAACATAGACTGGGAGCATTACTCTAGCTCCAACACCCTAGCCCGAAGGTTCCTAGAATTTATAAACTCAAATGCTATGGAACAACTTGTTGCCACTCCCACAAGAGGGGAAAACATACTGGACCTGATCATCACCAACATGGGGACTCTATGCTCCAGACCTGAAGTGTATCCCTCACTGGTAAGATCAGACCATAAACTAATCTCACTAGATATTCACATCCCGACCCCAGCCCCTGCCCAGAAAACCACAGTGAAAAACTTCTCTAAAGCAAATTTCACACTCCTCAAAACCGAGGTGGAATCCTTCAAAGCCCGCGGGCCTGTGGAAAATACGGCCCAGACCACAGAATCCTTTATAAACGCATTCTATGAACACCTTCAGGAATGCATGGATCATGCAATCCCAAATAAAACCAAGACCCAATCCTCCAAAGTTAGGCGTCCTGTCTGATGGACCCCCAGCCATAAACAAACTATACAATAGAAGGAGGAAGCTACTACATAATAGAGCAAAATCCCAAAAAGGGAAGGCATCTCTGATCAGTATTAGCAAAAAACTACGGGCACTCATAAAATTGTCTAAGGCCAGCTTCAAGAGAAAAATTGCACAGGACACTAAGGATAATCACAAGGCTTTCTTTAGTTATGTTAGGAACCTGAATGGGAATTCCCAGATATGCTCAGAATTAGTCCAAAATGACAAAAAATACACCAAACCCACAGACATTGCCAACATCCTAGCTGACAGGTTCAGCGCAAACTTCTCCCCCCCTTCCCCACCAAAAGGGCAAATATCTATCCCAGCAGAGTGCTGCCCCCCTGACATCTCAGATGCTCAAGTAAGAGCCGCCCTCTCCAAAGCAAAAAACACAGCATCAATGGGACCAGACGGTGTCCCAGGCTGCGTCCTACATGAACTCCAAGAAGAACTAAACCCAAACATAAAACTACTGTTCAATCTCAGCCTTACTACAGGATATGTACCCAAAGAGTGGCATACAGCAACAGTGGTCCCTCTCCACAAAGGTGGTGCCTCAATGGATCCTGGAAACTATCGCTCCATAAGCCTGTCTAGCTTGGTCTGCAAAGCTATGAAAAGGATCATCATGGACCTCATAAATAAAGATATTGGGGACCTACAGACACTGGATCCTACCCAGTTTGGCTTTGTTAAGGGCAGATCCTGCCTCTTAAACCTGGTTGATTTCTTTGAAACAGTCACCAAGGCCATTGACGAGGGGAAGGTGGTCCATACAGCCTACCTGGACCTTGCAAAAGCCTTCGATACAATAATCCACTCGGGCATTATAGATAAGCTCACCAGCTTAAATATAAACCCCTATGTCACTAGATGGGTTGCAAACTGGCTCAAGGACAGAACCCACATGGTTAGAATTGCTGGAGCCATGTCAGACTCCAAACCAGTTACATGTGGTGTCCCACAAGGTTCAGTCCTGGGACTTCTCTTGTTCGGTATATATTTCTCGGAGGTACAGGCTAACACGGAAGGACTGTGGCTGACCAATTTTGCAGATGACTGCAAACTGGGTGCCATAATCGACTCTCCAGCCGACACAAGCATCCTACAAAAAGGCCTCATAGAAACAGACAACTGGTGCCAGAGCCATGGCCTCAAGCTAAACGCCAAAAAGTGTATAGTCATCCCCTTTGGCAAAAACAAAGTGCCCACAAATTACCACATAGGTGGTAATCCATTAAGTATGGAAGAAGTAATTAGGGACCTGGGGACCCAAGTTGATAGCAATCTCTCATTTGACAACCACGTGGCCAAAGTGGTTAGAAAACATTTTATATAGCCCACCTAATCATGAAGGGATTCACATCTAGATCAGGGGAGGTCATCGTGCCTCTTTACTCATCCCTCATCTGGCCCATAATTGAGTACAATGATCCTTTTGGGATGTACCTTACCAGACACCTGCAGCAACTGGAAAGACCCCAAAAGTATCTCACCAAGAGGATCAAAGGGCTCAAACAGATGCCATATGCCGCCCGGTTAAAGAAACTCCAGCTCTACTCAGTGGCATACCGCCTGCTCAGAGGCGATCTGTGCCTGACGTATAAAGCCATGTCCAACCCGGAATTAATGGACATGCTGCACCTCAGAAAATCCAAATCCCATAGAGCTGCACACTCGAGAGACTTGAACCTCAGCACTGCAATAAATAGGGCATGCTGGAGGGACAGATTCATAACCCAGAGGCTCCCTTCACTCTGGAATAAAATCCCAGTCCAGGTTAGGCAGAGTCCCTCACTGACTCTCTTCAAGAGAAATCTTGATGAGTGAATGGGAGATAGTAGGTTTACCCTGGGTATCACTTCTGTGTCACTGTTAGACAGAGGCACAGTATACTAACCTCGAAAAAGGGCATAGCAAAATTCACTTAAAATGGGTGGCGAAAGCCAAACACACTCCGGCTAGGCTTATAAATGCCCTAGGGCAGATAGCCTAGTATGAACCTATGAACCTATGAACATGATGCATGGGGTAAAGCATGTAAAAGCTGTCCATTAGTAGTCCGGGTGCAGTCCTGGGATAAACTTTCTGTTTTCCATCCATATATCCAAATTGCATTTGAATATGGAAAAGGTTGTACTTTACTTGATGTGGATGGGTAGTCTGACCCAGAGCAACAGCATCTCCTGTGAGATATACCTGTCCCTCCAAACCATTCTGTTGATATTGCAGAAGGTGTTTATATCCCCAGACCAAGTATTTCTGATGTCACTGACTTGCTAATGTGCAGTAAAGCCATCAGTATTGAGACAGAGGATGTCTTTTATGCCAGATATACTTGACCTCTTAGCAGTCTGTAGGATACTGAGTATAGTGACAGAGCTTTGAGTCAGTCCTTGTAGGACATGTTCTTCAGGTCTTGTATCCTTTTAGCAGGGTATTTTCACTTTTAAATTTCTCCAAATCTTTTCGGTTTCCAATACCATGATGGGAATGTACCCCATTCTTCAGTAAAAGTATGATTAAAATTCATGAAATTAGTATTGTTTCAATCTTTGATGTTAGACTGAAGTGCTTTTTGCACCACCCGCAATGTGCCCAGTAAAGACTTCTTTGGCAATTTGTATAGAGTTACATGTACAGTATTGGTAACTTATCTAAATATGATTGTAGATTGCTTTTTATTTGAGCCGTTGCTCGTACTATTGTTGGAACTGTCTGGGTTTCTTTCTTCCACATTGCTCTCATTTCTGCCTGCAAATCCTGATACTTTATGACTTTGTTTCTCTCTGTACGCAAGACATTAGAGTCACTAGGTGTAGCAATTTCAATGATCAATACTACTTTTGTCTTCTTTTCATAGACTACTATATCTGTTTTTTTCACATCTATCTTTTGGACTGTTGGTAATGGGCCATCCCTTGTGATGTAGACTTCATAATTTTCTATGATGCTTTGTGGCTCATGTTTCCAGTGTTTTTCAACTACTTCACCAGTGCAACAGTCTTGCCACATTATTATGCCTTTCAGTATACAGTCCTTTCTGCCATTAGTATATCACAACCAGCAACAAGGTCTGCATCTGTTTCTAGCTCTGTTTTACAAAACCAACATTTGTCTGTTTCTTGCACATGTTCAATGGACTTTGTAAACCAATGTGTACGTAGTCCACTATCTTGGGACGCCAATATTAACCTTTCATCTTTTGGTTTGAATTCACCTCTCCTTAAGCATTCCTGCATTCGATACTGATCAACATGAGGTTGTTCCAGGAGTTTTCTATGCTTTCAACTATATTTATGCATTTTCCACATTTCTTGCCTTCTTATCTGGTCCTTCACCTTATATTCTTTCTTTTGTTTTTTGGCACATTCAGTTGCTGCCTGATTTTTATCTACTCCTGATTTGAGTTCCATTCCAACTTGACGCCAATATGCTTCTGCTAGGCTAAGAAGGGAAGTCATCATAGATTTATTCTCATTGTGTATCAAAACTTTCACTATGTTTGGGTCTTGTGAGGTCAGCAGCTTGTCCCAAACTGATGTTTTTGCACATTTATCAAGACCAAATGACATTCTTATATCATCTGAAAAAGATCTCACTACTTGCAGTTGTACTTTCAGTTCCTCATCTTATGAGCTATACAGTTTTAAATCATTGAAAAAAGATTATAAGTCTTGACACTTTGTTGCTTTCTGGGAGCCAAATTATAGCCATGACCTAATCTGTTAAGCAGACATTTTAATGGGTTAAGGGCAAGGCAAAAGAGCAGTGGTGACAAAGGGTCACCCTGAAATATCCCCCTTTGGATTTTTATCCCTGGAATAATAATTTGACCTTCATCATGGCTTAACTGCAAAGTGGTTTGCCACTGTTTCATGGTTGCTGTGATGTAGTTTATCAGTGTAGGGTGTATCTTATACATTTTTAAGCACTCTTTTATCCATGAATGTGGGATACTGTCAGATGCTTTTTTGTAGCCAATCCATGCCATACTTAGATTCTTCTCCTTTTTACAGTTCTCCACTATGACTTTATTTAACAACAAATGATCCTTTGTTCCATATGACTTTATTTTATTACCCTTCTGCTCTATTGCCATAATTGAGTTTTCTACTAAATGACTATAACCTCTGTCAGCAACAATTCCAGTGTATAGTTTATACATCATCAGAAGGCAAGTTATTCATCTATAGTTTTTAGAGCAGCTTGCAGGTTCACTCTGAAGTAGGAACATTGTTTTGCCTATTGTTAGCCAGGTTGGTGTCTGTTCGGGGTATGCATATAAATAGTTCTTACTCATGGCTAGATCTTCATGCAAATATGTTAATACTTTGAGCCAGAATTTAGGTACTGCATCTGTCCCTGGGGTTTTCCAATTAGAGGCTTTTCTTAACTTTATTTCAATCTCTCTGACTATTACTTCATCCCATTTCATATCTTGTACATTTGAACTTCTTATTCTTTCTTTTACTTCTTCTGTCTATTTAGCATCTTTGTTATATTCCACAGGATCTTCATAAATATTTCTCCAAAATGTATCTATTTCTTCTTTTTTTGGTGGTCTTTCAATTCCTTTTACATTTTTTCCCAGTTCTGACTTCTTTGAATCAGTGTCCAGAGCTGTGGACGAGGGTAAGGAGGTCCACACATCCTATCTAGACCTTACCAAGGCCTTTGACACCATCCCCCACTCTGGAATCATAGATAAACTTACTAAGCTGGGCATAAATCCCTACGTCACTCGATGGGTTGCCAAATGGCTTACTGACAGAACCCAGACTGTAAAAGTAGCCGACTCCAAATCCAGCTCCAGACAGGTGACAAGTGGAGTACCTCAGGGTTCAGTCCTGGGACTGCTCTTGTTTAGCATCTACTTCTCTGAAGTACAGGCCAACACTAAGAGACTCTGGCTAACAAAGTTCACAGATGACTGCAAACTGGGAGTCATTACTGAATCCCCAAATTATGTGGATATTCTACAAAAGGGCCTTACAGAAACAGATGCTTGGTGCCAGAACCATGGTCTCAAGCTTAATGCCAAGAAATGTATAGTTATCCCCATTGGGAAAAACCATGTACCCATGAATTACCACATAGGTGGCAGTACACTAAACACCAAAAGTGTGATGAGAGACTTAGGGACACAGGTGGACACTGGTCTCACCTTCGATAACCACATCGCCACAACAGTCAGGAAATCCTTCTATGTGGCACACCTCATCACTAAGGGCTTTTCATCCAGAAAAAAGGAAGTCATTTTCCCACTGTAGTCATCCCTCATTAGACCCATTATAGAGTACAACGCCCCGTTTGGTATGTACCTCACAAGACATCTGCAACAACTGGAAAGTCCACAGAAATACCTCACTGAAAGAATCACAGGCCTAAAGCAGATTCCCTATGCTGACCATCTAAAAAAAACTCCAGCTATACTCTGTGTCATATCGTCTACTCAGCGGTGATCTCTGCTTAACATACAAGGCCATGTCAAACCCTGAGCTGTTGGACATGATCCACTTAAAGAAATCCCAATCCCTCAGAGGCACGTGCTCCAGGGATCAAAACCTTGTCATCACAATGAACAAAACATGCTGGAGGGATAGGTTCCTGACCCAGAGACTCCAAATACTCTGGAATAGACTGCCCATTCATGTCAAGCAGAGTGTCTCCTTGGCCTTCTTCAAAAGGAACCTTGACAATTGGATGGGAGATATGAAATTCACCTCGGGGATCACGTCAGTCACCCTGCTAGACAGGGGTCCAGGGAAGTAAATATTGTGGGAAAAAATATCCAGGGAATTGTTATGGCTAGGCTTGTATAGGCCCTAGGGCCGATAGCCTAGTACCAGCCTATGAACCTATTATTGTTATTATTATTTTAAATAAGTCATGCAGTTAAAAAAATAGAACTGTTGTATATGTGTACAATTTACATCATCCTAATATTAGAAAAAATAAGAAGAAGAACAGTAAAGGAAGATGAAGAAAAGGAAATAAAGAGTCCAATAGTGAATTATTTCCAAACACAATGAATATATTCCAAACATAAGGATCACCATTTCATCAATGGAAGCAGAGTCATTGGGGAAGCTTTGCAATTTTTCAAAATCATTCTTTTCATAACCATTGTAGATAGGCTTATTTTAATTTTGATCTCAAGCAGTTATGAATTATTCATATCTAATAAATCTATTACATGCAATGACAGAGGTTGCATTCTTATTCCATACAATATACTGTTGTAATTTAAATTGTAAAGGATTAAATAGCTAGCACAAACAATGTGGCAGAAAAAAGGGTAACCTTGTCTAATACCCAAAGTAATCATAAAAAGGAATGAATTTCTTCTAGCAGCATACTTTTTATTTACATTATAGTGTATCAAAAGCTTAATGAATGACCTGGCAATGCAAAAAAAAATCTGAAAAAGAAATTTGATATTCTCCATAAATCTGGTGCTAAGAAGAACACGTCTATCCTAGAACTTAATTTAGCAGTATGAGACGTGTGAATCCTTGGAACTTAATCTAAGTTTTCTCAAAGTAAAACGTCTGTAAGCAGAAGTGCATGATTGACCTGGTATGAATAAACTTTAGGAAAGCATGATCTATCATGATTCCAACTCCATAGGGCATTCCAGTCTCCTTATAATATGACTTAAGCATTTCCTAACTTTTGCAAAACATTGAAAATGTTGTTTAAGAATGTACCATACTCCTTAAAAGGGGAAGTTGATTTAACTGTATGTAGAATAAAAAACTCTGCCATGTGGACCTGCATAAGAATCAAGTATTTTAAAGACATGATTGTTTGCTCAAACCAGAAATGCATACTGGATTTGTGGTGCCATAATTATTAACAAAAAAATCTAATCTGTAATACTTTATTATTATATACACACATTGTGCTTCCTTGATATGAGCTTCTTGCAACAAAAATACATTTTCTTGCCTAATGTCAATGAGTTTTAATTCTTTATGCAGTTTGGAAACATTTTATGTACCATTTATACTTACACATCAAGCTTTAAGCAAAGCCACTTTAAAAATAAGGACAAAAATAACACAGCTGAGAAAATCCAAAAAGGGAAAAGGAAAAGAAAACATCTCAACCCATCATACTTGTGCAAAAAAAAGAGAGAAGCAGGTGGTATATTCTACAGGAAGAAAATCTTCATAATGCCTCTCCATGTAGATGGACAAAACAGAAAAATTCCTAGCAGTGGATGAGCTCACAGAATTCCTAGAACTGACAGTTAGTGCCTAACATCAGACAAAGTTGAAAAAATAAGAGGGACATCTTTTGTATAATGTGTAATTTGTAGCAAATATCTGCAAAAACATTTCTTTGTTTGATACCTCATAAGGTAAGTTAATAAAAATGGGGATGGTGCCACTTTCAAAACTGAAAGTTTTTTTTTGTTTTGTTTTGTTTTGTTTTTTTTTTTGTTTTCTTATTTTTTTGTAGTTTTGCAGCTTCATAATTCTTTCATGCTCTTTTGTTTTACACAGTTTTATTGGGATAGATCTTGGCTTGTTCATTTGCCCTGCAGTGTTTTTTTACAGATGACACTATATGAAAACAGTCAAGCTTAATAGACCATGTTGAATCAAGTCCAAAAGAAATTACAGATCCCTTGTAGTACTTTTTCTAGGTCTTTCTGTTTGTCACATTCTTTCGGAATGCAAATAATCCATATGTTTTTATGTCTCGTTCAGCTACCAATGTCCTGTAGTTGTAACGTAAAGTCCTGATTGGGCTTTTCCATGGCAATTCATTTTTCCTTATAAGCATCTTGTTCAAAATGTAATGCATCAAACTTTTCTTCTAATTCCTTTATTCAGAATGCCATGTTTGTTATTCATATAGTTTATTTAGTGGCAGCTGCATTTGTGTTGTAGAACTGATGTTTCAATGTTATTTAATTTATCAGATACATCTTGTACTTTTTTTATTTTTTGGTTATTACATCCACAGTGCCAGCCTTTGGTCAACTGGTACCCTAGGCAAAAGGATTCCACAGCACCCCCTCCACCAGCTGGTGCCCCCATCCTGGTCTTTCTACACCATCCAGATTACTGGAAAAGCACCCCTGCTAGAATGATGCCCTAAGCAGCCACCTGTATGCCTAAGGCCAGCTATGTGCATCCAGATCAGATATTTGAGGTTCCTTCAGTTCAATGCTTGTCATAGCTGCATCTAACTTGCCATCAATGGTGACTGAAGAAACACTGTACATAGTAAATTTACAGCTCAAAACTGAGTTGCTAGCTGCTCTAACAGCTGCATATGAAGAGCTAGTAAGACTATAAGTATCTTAGGTATAAAAAACATCATATCTCCTATTGGTTTGGCTACAGAAAGAGGTGAAATGTTACCTGCTGGATAGCATGTTGAACTGTTTATATTAAGAAATATATTTTTATTGGACTGGACAGCTCCACCAGATCAACTTCAGGCCCCATAATGCCTGCAGACATTAAGCTACAATTAGCTTCCATAGACAACATATGATCAATAGCTGAGATTTTGAATTTATAATAATGCTGGTTGTCTTATCTTCACTGCCAGCTTTTTCCATTATGTATTTAAACAAAGTCTGGATATCTTTTAGTGCAGAGATTTTTACCACTCTCGATTTGTTCCTTAGTTTCAGTTTTTGGTTCTCATTGAAACTTTTTTCATATTTCATCACACAAACAAAATTCAGGCCATGATGGTGCAGCAGTTAGCATTGTCGCCTCACAGCAAGAGGTTCTCTGGTTTGATTCTCAACTGGAATGCCATCTGTGTAGAGTCTGAATATCCTCCCTGCAGTCAAGTGAATATTTAAAGACATGCAGGTAGGTGTGTGTGCGTGTGCCTTCTGTGAAGGTTGGGAGCCAGGCTGGCAAATGAAACTGTAAAAAAACACCACTGCTGATCAATCCACAGACCTGTGATTCGCTGTGATGACCCCCTAACTGGGAAAAGCTGAAAAAGACACTGCATCACACAAACAAAAGTTAACTGCCATTTTCCTTGCTTGAGGCAAGTGCTCCTATTGCTGGAAAGAGTATGCTATGTCACACACATTTCTGACTCCACCTCCTACCCAAATCTCTACATATCTTCTCCTATTGGTAGCTAATTAGCTATAGCTTATGTGCTGCATTCCTACCCGATGTGGCTAGTGCCTAATCAATACAAACACTTTATATATCTCTTGTCACTGGCTATGTACATCCATCAGTACTTCATCATATCTGTGATTGGATAAGTTGATGCTATTCCACCCTAATACAGTCCTTTCTGCCATTAGTATATCACAAACAGCAACAAGGTGTGCAACTGCTTCTAGTTTCGTTTTACAAAACCAACATTTGTCTGTTTCTCGCACATGTTCAATAGACTTTGTAAACCAATGTGTACGTAGTCCGCTATCTTGGGACGCCAATATTAGCCTTTCATTTTTTTTTGTTTGAATTCACCTCTCCTTAAGCATTCCTACATTCGATCCTAATCAACATGAGGTTGTTCCAGGAGTTTTCTATGCTTTCAACTATATTTATGCATTTTCCACATTTCTTGCCTTCTCATCTGGTCCTTCACCTTATATTCTTCCTTTTGTTTTTTGGCACATTCAGTTGCTGCCTGATTTTTATCTACTCCTGATTTGAGTTCCATTCCAACTTGACGCTGATATACTTCTGCTAGGCTAAGAAGTGAAGTCATCATAGATTTATTCTCATCGTGTTTCAAAACTTTCACTATGTTTGGGTCTTGTGAGGTCAGCAGCTATGTATGCAGTCCCACAATTGCAGACCTATGCATGTAATCAATTTCAAGGATGCCCATACTTCCTTCAGAACGGGGAATATATAATCCTGGTATGCACTGATTGTTATAAATCATTTTGTGAGCATGAAGTATCCTTCTTGTTTAACTGTCTAATCTATGCAACACCTTTTGTGAGCAGTCAATCACACTAAAGCTGTAAGTTAGGACAGGAAGAGCAAACTGGTTTATGGCTTGAACTTTGTTCCTAAATGTCAAGCTGTTTTCTGGATTAATTTAAGTCTTCTAAAATATTCCTTACTTAGTTTTTTCGCATTTGTTCATGTTTTATTGCTGATCCTTAATCAATTCCCAAATATTTATATACTCCTTCTTGCTCGAGTTATTTGTTATCACTTTCTTGTCCCATACTGATGTTTTCCTGCTTTAAAGGTTGTTTTTGCACATTTATCAAGACCAAATTACATTATTATATCATCTGAAAAAGGTTTGACTACTTGCAGTTGTACTTTCAGTTCCTCATCTGATGAGCTATACAGTTTTAAATCATTGACAAAAAGATGATAAGCTTGACACTTTGTTGATTTCTGGGAGCCAAATTATAGCCATGACCTAATCTGTTAAGCAGACATTTTAATGGGTTAAGGGCAAGGCAAAAGAGCAGTGGTGACAAAGAGTCACCCTGGAATATCCCCGTTTGGATTTTTATCCCTGGAATAATTTATTTTATTTATTTTTTTATTTTATTTTATTTTATTTTACATTTGTTGACCGGGCTAGTCTAGCTGGATATATGTCTATTTTCAGTAGAGGCCCGGGGAGATAAGCTCCAACATTCAAAATGAAATTACATTAAAAAAAAATGTGAAAAAACTTTACAGCAGTACATGAACATAGGCAAATAAAGATAACATTTTAACTGGTGACAAAGTTATAAAGTACAAATTGCAGATAGTAGAACATTTACATAAGAATATTATTACAAAATATTGCTTAAAGTGGTATTTATGGTGAATACTAGCATAATGTATAGTAACAGAGGATACAGGATAGTATGAAGAAGCCTGGCAGATATGTTAGTATATCATGTGGTATAAGAAGTGGAAAGAATATATATATATATATATATATATATATATATAAAATTATATATGTAGATATATATATATATATATATATATATATATATATATATATATATATATATATAAATACCTGTATGTAGATAGTGAGAAGGAGATATAGAATCAGTGGATGTAAATATGAAGTAGATACAGTGGTCAAAAAGATGTAGAATGTAGTCAGGTGTCGGGGGCTAAAGTTAGTCAGGATTACTACAGGGGCACAGCCATTGTGATTTAAGGCAGAGTTTAAGTTTCTTTTTAAAGAGAGATTTTGAGGGAATAGAAGAAAGTCTTAGGGGAGGAGGTTCCAGTGTTTTCCAACAGTGTTAGAAAAGAGGGAGTCTCCAGCTTTGTTGTTTGCTTTGTCAATATTTACAAGAAGTTTGTGTGCTGATCTTAGGGAGTTTAGGTTGTGGTAGGGGTGAATAAGAGTAGATAGTATAGGTGTTTTGTCAGGTTGATATAGAAGTTGATGGGTTATGGCTAGTTGATTAATTTTTAATTGTTGCTGAAATTCTAGCCAACCTAGTTGTTTTAGATTTGTACAGTGGTGGGTTTTAAAAGGGTTGCCTGTAGCAAATCTGGCTATGTTGTGGTAGGAGTTTTCTAGCCTCAACAGATTATTTTTTGATAAGTTAGTATAAGTGGGTGAGGCATACAGAAGGGGTGAGATAAGATGTGAGTGGGCAATAGTTATTCTAGATTCTGTAGTGAGGAAAGGTTTGATTTTGTAAAGAAAGCCTATTTTTTTATTAATATTTTTTAAAGTGTTGCTTATGTGGGTATCGAAGTTAAGGTTGTTGTCAATGGTAACGCCTAGTAGTTTAGTAGTATAATCTTGTGATATAGGTGTGGCATTTTTAGATGTTATTGTAAAGTCTATATGGGGAGATTTACTGGAAGGTGTGAAGAGGTGGAGTTTGGTTTTTTTGGGGTTTAGTAGGAGACAGCGTTGAGAAAACCATTCTTCTACAGAATTAAAAATGTGTTGAGTAAGGGAGTGAAGTTCAGAGATAGATTTTTGCTGAGCAAATTAGTGTAGAATCGTTTGCATATTGTATGCATGTAGCTTGAGGGACTACTTGTTGGAGGTCATTGATATATAAAGAGAATAGAAGGGGGCCCAGAATGGACCCTTGGGGGACACCAATGTTAACTGGTAGCTGGAAGAGAGAATGGAGTTCCAGAGTACTGCTTGATGTCTATTATTTAAGTAGGATTTAAACCAGTTAATAGGTTGAATTTCAAGTGACAAGGATTGAAGAATGTGTATGAGTATTTGGTGGTTGACCATGTCAAAAGCCTTGGACAGGTCTAAGAAAAGTGCTAAGGAAAGGGTGTTTTGGTTACGATATTTGTTGATAGTGTCTGTAAAGGAGAGGAGGGCAGTGGTGGTACTATGGGAAGGTCTAAAACAGTGTTGGGTATTAGAGAGTTATTTTGAAGAAGATGGTCAAGCAGTTGCTTGTGTGTACATCTTTCCATAATCTTAGATAAGGGAGGGAGTAGTGCTATAGGGCGGTAGTTGGAAATATCACTTGAATTTCCACCCTTATGAAGAGGAATAATGTGGGAGATTTTCCAAAGTTTAGGGACGTATCCCTCAGTGATGGTTCTGTTGATCAGTATGGAGACTGGGTAGGCTATTGATTTGGCTGCTAATTGCAGGTATTCTGGAGGTAGTAGGTCAGCAGACAGAGTACATGGTTTAAGTTTTTTGATAAGGGAAAGAATGTAAGATGTTGGAACAGGTTGGAAAAGAAATGGGGGAGGTGGGTTTAAGTGGCTGTTAGGTATGTTTGTCTTTTTGCTGGAGAGTTGACTGGCTAGAGTTTGAATTGTTTCGGTGAAAAAGGAATTAAAGTCATTAGAAATGTGGTTAGGATTCTTTATGTCTGAGCCTTGTGGGTTGGGTGTGACAGGTTTACTTGGCTGCAGTAACTGCTTTATGTTTGCCCAGAACTTTTGTGGGTTATTTTGGCGAGATTGTTGTGGTTTCAGGTAATAGTTTTTTTTATCGGTCATTATTGCTTTTTTTGCCTCATTTCTCAATTGTTTGAAATGTTGGTAATCAGTAGTGTTTTTAGTTAAGTGAGATTTTTTCCAGATTTTATTTCTCAGATTGATTTTTTGTTTAGTTTCTGTTGAGAGCCAGGGGGCAGATTTACTTTTAATTCTAATAGAGTGAGCAGGGGCATGGTAGTTGAGTATGGCCAGAAAGTTAGCATTAAAGAAGTCAGCAGCTTCATCAAGAGGAAGGTCTTTTAAAGGTGACCAGTTACATGCTTTCAGTTCTCCTTAAAATAGCTCAAGGTTGAATTTTTTTTGGTTCTGATTCTCTAGTTATGTTTTGGGTAGTGGGGTTGGTTTTGAGCCTGATTATGTAAGTTAATATGTGATCACTTATACTATCAGGAAGGATTCATGTTTCATAAGTATGGAGTTGACTGTTGGTGAGTATCCAGTCTAAGGTACTTTCTTTTTTGTTAGTTTTATTTATTCTAGTGGGGCAGGTGATATTTTGAGAAAACCCGTGAAGGTTAATATGGTTAGTAGGGTGCTTGTTGTTGCAAGATTGCCAATCAATGTTTAAGTCACCTAGGATTATTGTTTCTTGGGGTAAGTTTAGTGATAGCCAACATAGGATGTTTTCAATGGTAGGAATATTATTACCTGGGGGGACATAGATGCAGATAATAAAGATAGATTTGACTGAGTTTAGTTTAAGTTTGGTAATAAGAATTTCAGCATTAGAGTCCTGAGGAGGTTTTTGGTGGAATGTGGTTATTTTAAGGCTTGATTTATATAAGATAGCTATTCCACCACCTTTTTTAGATAGTCTGTCAAGACGCAAGATTTTATAGCCAGGAGAGATGACTTCTGTGTCTTTTGTTGAAGGTTTTAACCATGTTTCTGTTAGACAAATAATATCAAAGGAGTAGAGTTCTAAGAGAGCATGTAGTTGTGTTGTTTTATTATTAATGCTACGTATGTTGAGGTTAGCTATTGAGAGTGAGTTGTTAGGTTTTTTAAGTAAGGAGTTAGGATTGGGGTTTTGATAAATGGTCTGATTTATAGAGGAGGTAATAGGACCTGGGTTAGAGTGAATATCTCCACTGTGGAGTGAGCGTAGTAGGGTTAAATATATAGTGTTTGTATATTTACTTTGAGGAGGGGGTAGCCTTCTAGTATTCAGGTGAACATACTTTATGTGGGTTATCCTATGGTATTTAGGTAAAAGATAGCTAGGTGTGGAAGTGATGTTGATGTGATGATTATGGTTGGTTGGAATTGAAGAGGTAGGATGTTTAGTTGGGTTGGGTAGGTGTGATAGTAGAGGGTGTTCATAGGAGGTTGCAAGGTATGCTAACATTAAAGGTGAAAGAAGTGAGAGCATAAGTAAAGTATGTATGAGGGGAGTTTATACATTGTAAAGGTGGATAGTAAGTTCAAGTTATAAATTAAGTGTAGGTGGTGTGTTATTGCAAGGGAAAGGTATTGTGAAAGGGAGTGGTTAGAGATGAAATATGGAGGGAAAAGAGAAAATTGGTTAAATGGTGGAGAGGTTGTGATTGGAGCAGAAGGAAAGGGGGTGTGGATAGTTAGGTAGAAATGTGATGATGCTGTGGGTGGGTGGGAAATGGGGGTAGGGTAGGGGAGCGGAGTGAGCCCGCAGGGCGAACGGAGCGGGTAGAAACTAAGGAAGAGAAGTTAGCAGGAAACAATCAGGAGTGCAGGTAGCTGCAGTTGGAAGGTAGGATATTAGTGGAGAGGTTTAACCTAGAGGGGAGTCTAGGGAAAGAGACTGCTAGAGGAGTACCGACTGAAAGGCACTATGTATGCAAAAGTAGGAAGAGGCAGGAAGCTTAGCAAATGGATTGAGTTTACCAAGATAGCACAGGGAGAGAGGGAGAGATAGAATGGAAGGGAGAAGGGTGACCCCTAGTGGGCAGTTCTGGAATTGCAGGAGAGTTTGTGAGGGAGCTAAGTAGTGTAGGAGGGTGGAGAAAAAGAAATGCAAGTGAGAGGGGGTAAAGGTAAGTAGAAGAGTCATGTAGGCTGTTAGGTATTGCAGAAATAATAATTTGACCTTCATCATGGCTTAACTGCAAAGTGGTTTGCCACTGTTTCTGGGTTCTGTGATGTAGTTTATCAGTGTAGGGTGTTTCCTATACATTTTAAAGCAATCTTTTATCTATGAATGTAGGATATTGTCAAATGCTTTTTTGTAGTCTGTCCATGCCATATATAGATTCTTCTCCTTTTACAGTTCTCCATTATGACTTTATTTAACAGCAAATGATCCTTTGTTCCATATGACTTTCTTTTATTACCTTTCTGTTCTATTGCCATAATTGAGTTTTCTTATAAATGACTATAACCTCTATCAGCATCAATTCCAGTGTATACTTTATATGTCATCAGAAGGCAAGTTATTCATCTATAGTTTTTAGAGCAGCTTGCAGGTTTACTCTGAAGTAGGAACATTGTTTTGCCTGTTGTTAGCCAGGTTGGTGTCTGTTCGGGGTATGCATATAAATAGTTCTTACTCATGGCTAGATCTTCATGCAAAGATGTTAATACTTTGAGCCAGAAGGTAGGTACTGCATCTGGGCCTGGGGTTTTCCAATTAGAGGGTTTTCTTAACTTTATTTCAATCTCTCTGGCTATTACTTCATCCCATTTCATATCTTGTACATTTGAACTTCTTATTCTTTCCTTTACTTCTTCTATTTAGCATCTTTGTTATATTCCACAGCATCTTCATAAATATTTCTCCAAAATGTTTCTCTTCTTTTTTTGGTGGTCTTTCAATTCCTTTTACATTTTTTCCTAATTCTCTATAAAACTTTTCTGGGTCATCAATAAATGGCTTATTTTGTACTTTTCCTTTATATTTATGTGTATCTTCTACATTTTTCTACCTGTGCTGATATTTTTAGTTTATTATTTTCGATAGCTCATGATAAATCCTAATCCATTATAATACTGCACATTGCTTTTATCACATCTATCTTTCTGAGTATTTTTGTTGATCTGTTCCCTCAGTGACACTTCTTGTTTTAATTGCTTTATAGTTTCCTCTAGTCGATATTTCCATGATGGCATTTGATCCCCCCCGCCCTTTCCCTTACTACCCTGGGTTCTTGTGGTAGGATTTTATCTGTTTTTAGTTTGGCTGCACAGTAATATATCCTATTTACTTCTATCGCATGAATCTCTATGGACAGTCCTAATTACTGTGTTCATTTGTTTTATCAAACTTCTAACTTTTTGGATTTTATTGACCTTCTCCAGTCTATTTCTTTCATTGATCTTAATATGTCTATCCATCTGTATTAAATCAAGTAACTCTTTTCTTAGATCATTTTCTTCTAAACTTAGGGCACATTCTTTGTTTGCCATTTTCTGTGGGCATTCTGTAGAAAGTTCCAGATCTTCTTCCTGTGGCACATTCTCTTCAGTTTCACCCTGTGTCATCCATTGCTCTTTCATATGAGAGCACACTGGCCTATCATTCCACGACATTGACTGTGTCAGAGGTATCACGGTTTCCTTTTCTTTGCTTTGCTGTATAGCTCCAACTGAACCTTTGTACTGGTTTCCTATGATAGGTTCTAAAGTATCTTCATATGTCAACTGATTAGATGCTATCTGCTTTACTGGTTTCTCCTTAATTTGGGTGTCCATTGCTCTATCCTGTTGTGTTGTTATCTGAGTTAAATTTTATATACTAAATCTTTCACTTTGCAGGTAATCCATAAGCTCAGTTTCTATTTCTTTAACTTCTTCATTACTAATCCTCTTTTCTACTTTTCCTCTTTGTTTTCTTATTTTTTTGTATTGTAAAATTTTCCATACCCAGATATCCTTGCCTGTATTTCAAATACCTTTGGTGCTGCTCTCTTTGCATTGATTAGTTTTGCTTTCTCCTTTGCATAAATATTGCACCATATTAAATCTCTTTTTCTTTCCCATGTCCATATTTCTTCTTCAGATGTCTCCTGCTTCTCTTGTTACTCCTTACTTCGGAGACTAGTTGTTCCATCATGCTGTGATATGACCTGTGTTAGACTTTCTACACTGAATCCTTCACTTTCCATAACTTCAGCTTCTATTTTTTATTAAATTTTTTCTATTTTTTAACTTCTACTTGACTAATCTTCTGTTCTACCTTCCCTTTTTGCAATGTTATTTTTTTATTGTGAAATTTTCCATATCTGGATGCATTTGCCTATATTTCTCTTTGAATATCTTTGAAGCTGCCTTTTTTGTGTTGATTAATTTGGCTTTCTCCTTTGCATAAATACTGCACCATATCAGATATTTCTTTCTTCCGCATGTCCATATTTCTTTTTAATACCCTTTTTTATACCCTTCAAACATCTCTAAATTTTGTTCTTCAAATTTTCGCACTTCCTCGGTCACTTCATTTTCCAAATGGCAGAAGGTTTCTTGGTCTATATAGTGTTTTTCTTGGATATGTTGTATTAATGAACACAATTTTTTATTTGAAGATTCTGACAGTTTTTCTTATGGAAGTATTTTTCTTTCCTCTAATTTCTCTCTTAATCGTTTCGTATATCTTTTGTCTGGAAATTCTGGGCTTCTTGCATTATACCAATAAACAGATAATAATGAAATAAATAAACCAACTGAGACTTCATCACAAAATTAGCACTTTCATTCTTTTAATCTGTTTTAGAACTTCTTCAGAAAATAAAAACTCTCCCCATCATTCCATTTAAATATGCATCTATCACATGATACCAATTATCCAATCAAGCTAATCCAGTCAAGAGCATAAAACTCAAAATAAAAATAAAAACATACTTATGTAACCATATATTTTTTGAAACAAATACTCAATAATAAACACATATACATTTAACATCTTTTTGAACATTTTATATTTATGGCCTCATTAATGCCTGGTGTACGGTCTGCCCCAAGTCTGATCTGCCATGCTGATTCTTGGCATTCTAATAAGGGTGGATTGGCTTTGTATAGTAACAATACATAATTTCTTTCTTATCCTCAATAATCTACTCATCATCTATATGGCTCTTTTTTGGCCTATCAGTTTTTGTGACTTTTATGGACTGCTACTTCCTTCTACAATAGGGGGACCATCCTCCCTGGGCCTGGCCTAGTCCCATTGTAGGAATATTTCCATGTCTTGAGGATTCTACATTGTCATTTTTTCCAGTTCTTGTACCAGGATTGGGCACTTTTTTATCCTGGGACTTGTGCACCCAGCTATCTTCTTTATTATTTAACCTACTTTTGTCTATGATATATGCTCTATAAAATACAGTCTATATATCAGTGTCGTCTTGGTGAGATTTTGTAGAAAACAGGGTCCACCTCATGAAGGTACTCATCAAGACTTGAGAATGAATTCAGTTCCAGCAATACTTCTCTCCTTTTGCCAATTTTATCATCTCTCCATTCGGACCCCCTGTGTCTCTATGGGTGTTCCAGTTGTTGCATGTGTCTAGACAAATACATGCCAAAGGGGGCATTATATTCAATGACTGGCCTACTGAGGGCTGAATGAAGGGGGGCAATGACATTCATAGATCTTGACACAATACCTTTATTTATAAGCTGTGCAATATAGAATGACTTTCTAACAACAATGGACGCATGTTGGTCAACAGTTAGGTCACTCTCTCCGAAAAGTTCCCAAATCCTGAACAAGTGGGTCAGCTCTCAAAGGTGCATTGTTAATGTGGTAGTTTCCTGGGATAGATGACTTCCCAAAGGCTACAATAATGCAGTTTTTGGCATTTAGTTATCAGTCCATGATTTTGGCACCAGTTATTTATTTGGGATAAACCTTCCTGAAGGATGGCAAAGTAATTTGGAAATTCAATGACTGCTCATAGCTTGCAATAATCTGCAAACGTAGTCAGCCAGAGCCCTTCAGTATTGCTTTTACTTCAGAAAGTAGATGCGAAACAGGAGAGGTCCCAGCACAGAACTGTGGGGGGACTCCACTGGTGACTGTTCTCTTTGTGGAGGTAACCGCCCGTATTTTGATTTCCTGCATCCTATCTATAAGCAACTGACAATCCAGCAGGTGACATGGGGATTTATTCTCAGCTTATTTAGCTTTTCTACTATGCCTGAGAAGGTAATTGTATCAAAAGCTTTGGCCAGGTCAAGGTATGTGGTGTGTACCATCTTGCCTTCATCCATTGCTTTGGAGACTTTTTCAAAACAATCCACCAGGTTGAATAAGCATGATCTGCCCTTGACAAATCCAGACTGTGATGGGTCCAGTGTTTGGAAGTTGCCTATGTCCTGATTGATTAGCTCCATAAGTCTTTCCATGGCTTTGTGTATGAGGCTGGTCAGACTTATGGGTCTCTAATTCCCTGAGTCTGTGGAAGGTCCTCCCTTATTTATGAAAATGACTCTAGTTATTCTCCATTCACTTGGTACAGACTGACCTTGACCAAGATTGAACAGTGTTGTTAGGGATGTGGCTAAATCATGTTTCACACTATTTAAGATGCATCCAGAGATATTTTCAAGACCTAGTGAAGCAGTACGTTTAGCTGTTTTTAGGACTTGATCTTGTGTGATAGCTGGAGGCAAACAGGTTTCAGTTATATCTTGACGGACAGACGGAGGAGAGTGAGAGGTAAAGTTAGAGCTAAATTTATCAACCAGTAGGTTCACTATAGCTTCAGCCTCAGTGTAGGTAACATCATTCACAATCAGCTCAGCACATTGCTTCATTGTGCTTTTGAGATTACTTAATTAAAAAATGCCTTGGAATATAATTGTCTTTGGCTTGGATAGCTGTTTTATTCTCAAATATGGCTTTGGTGGATTTTATTAATCTCCTGAGTTGTTTGTTTATTTCTATAACAAACATACCTTTCAAACTCTTAGGGAAAGAAATCTGGACAAAGCCATAAATAATGGGGGGACAATGACCCAAAAATAGGGACACTTTTTAAATATTGCTCTTACAAACTTAGAAAGTTGCTAGAATAACCAGTATTGCAATAGCATAATTTTCTAAAGGGTATGAAGTCTGAAACTTAATTGTCTGTCTTTATTTTCTGATTTCAACACTCAGTGATCTGCCAGAAAACCACACTTTTATGAGAAACAGACCAAAGATATGAGTAAAAAATCTGGATGTCCTGTGAAAATCTGTACAGTTAAGAGGTATGGTAACAAGGGCTATAGCATTCTGGGAATTACTTTGGTCAAAATTATTTTCCTATTTATTATAAAGTCTGTTGATATTTTGACTCTACCATGTGGGTTTGTTTCTGGAGTTTTCCCTGCACATGTTCCTATGGGGTATAGCTGCATTTATGCTGATGTTTACATGCTGGTATAGTGTAGTGGTGTGTATATTTGCATATTCAGTGGGGTTAACTGGATTTGGTGGGGATTTGAAGCTTGCCAATGTATCAATGTATCACTTAGGAGTAGGTAGTTTGTCTTAAAGAAATTTCTAAAGCTTAATAGCTTACAGTATGCCTATCAGTCAGCCTATTTTCTCCAAAAAGTCTGACGGGTCATATGCATTTATTTTATTTATTTAACATTTGTTTATTGGGAAAGTCCGACTGGGACAGAGCCCATTTTCAGCAGAGGCCTGGGGGAGAAATGCTCCAGATGCATGTCTTTGGAATATAAAGTACTTGAGACAAATCAGTTCTTGTTCTCTAATCCCAATCAGACCCTGCAGTGATATCATCTCTAAATATTCTACTAAACATCTTAAAATACTAATCCCATTCCCTCTGACAAGGATAGGAACGTTTTTGACTTATTTGGGAAGGAAGTTTATTTTTCTGCTGCTTTAACTTTAAGAACTTTGAATTACCAAGCTCATTTGTTCATTTTCTTACTGGCTGCCTTTGAGAACATAACAAAACTAACCATTAATCTTCATTCTCCTGAGGTTAAAACTTATTTAAACTCCATAATTGTGTCTGCTTCTCAGGTGACCAAACACTCTTTAAAGTGCTCTTATGATTCTGATGATGCTGTTTCCAGAGTTGCTGCTACTGGTTCAAGTATGAGAAGATTTGCCTGGCTTTGCTCTCAAAATCTTCCCAAAGATGTTAAAGTTGAGCATAACTGTAATTGGTTAATCTAGTACCCTGTGCTATTCCCCAGTCTGGTGCCCTGCTTCTCAACTGCTGTAGAGTAAAAAAGAAGTCCATTCCCCAATCCAGAACTCCTACGTGGAACAAGCCAGTCAGGTCCATTTTCTCTCTCCATGCCCCTTTCCATGAAGGGCAAAATAAGCTCTGTTCCTATTCCCCAATTTGGTGCTACTAAAATAAGGACCAAGCCAGGTCCACAGGTTTGTTCTTTTTAACCTATACTCAGCAAATAAAAAGCAGTTTTGCTATGGTTTATGCCATACATGGAGCACTAAAATCCTTCAGTTCAGAAAGTAACTGCAAAACAAAAAATCTCTTCTTTATTTGTGTGGGTTTGTGCTCAGTTTAGCAGAGCTGCTCAACATCTGGTAACCTTTGCCAGAGGGCTGAAGTGCACCTACACTAAAATCCAAGGCATCCACTGAAAAAAAAACTGAATAATAAGTATATTTTAAGCCATTACTGCACTTTCTTAACTGTACTTAATTGAATCACTGCTTCATTTTTGCTGTTTGTGACTGCTTTTTACTCTGCACTTTGAAATCATGTTTCATTGCTTTATATAGCATAGGACAAATTCAGACCTGCTGCATCTAGACTGTTTAGCATTGCTGTGCTCTTAAACCAGCCAGCTTACATTGAGGGTCTCCCTGCACCCTTGTGGCAGAAATGAGTAGCTCAGGACCCTTCTGAGTTGGGGATTGCTGGAGAAAAGCTAAGCTTGGGGCTTTCCCATTGGCAGTTGTGTTGACTGTTTAAATTTGCCTGTACATAAGCTTCGTATTTTTGCAGGTTTGCACTCAGTTTACTGGAGCTGCTCAACATTTGGCAGCTTTAGCCAGAGGTCTGGAGTGCATCTACACTGAAATCCAAGGCATCCACTGAAAAAAAAAATGAAAAATAAGTATATTTTAAGCCAGCCACTGCACTTTGTTAACTGTATTTAATTGAAGTACTACTTCATTTTTGCTATTTGCGACTAAGTCCATCTAGCCCACTTCCTTACCATATACTACAGGCAGAAAAATCCTGCCACAATGGACGGGCAGTTTCCCATAATTTCTCCTGCCAGCTTGATTGGTATGGGCATCTTGAGGCAATGTAGCAATTGCTTCATGTATACTGACAACCATTCACCCCTAAATCAAACTAATACCCTATGTGACAGAGATGCAAATACACTGTGGAACTGGAGTCAGTTCTCTCACGTAAAAACAAACTAGACATCAAATAGGTTGTCAGCAGACACTCTTCACTTCTTGTGCAAACCTCACCTCTCACACAAAACAAGGTCATGACACACAAGTCCACATATGTGGAGATACTTATTAAAGCCTAGCAAAAGAACATAGACCTCCCAAACACACACCACCCACACTCACCATTATGCAAAAAGAAACCACTACACATATCAACACACACACATACCAATGTCTCAACAAACAAGTCCCTAAGGCAAAACACATCAAATGTGTTGGTCATAGGCAACTCCATAGTGAGACACATAGATATCCCCCTCACCAGAATGGACAAGGAGAAGGTCACGGTCAGTTTGTCTATCAGATGCCAGGATCCGACAAATCACACATGCACTCAAGTCCTCAACAACAAGTACTGTTATGACTCTGTCATAGTCCATGTTGGAGTGAATGACTTGACACGTACCTCTCTGGACTACAGGAAGAGAGACATGACAGAACTCTCTGATTATTTGTCCCAGACAGGTATGTTCCTAGCCCTAAGCAGTATCCTACTCTCACCCAGGATGATGCCAAAATATAAACAAAAAAAATGACTGACTTTAACAATTGGCTCAGCTTCTGGTGTCAGTCCTGGGGGATCCAGTATCTGTCAGCCTGGTAAGATATGGTAGACAGACCTCACTGCTTTGCTAGAGATGGTCTGCACCTGTCTCCCCTAGGCTTTCAGATACTGGCAAAGGCCCTTGCCTCCCCCATAATGCCTTTTTAGGCACTGTCAAAACATCAAATTTTATAACATAACAAAATCTAGTTGAGACAAACTCTGGGTCATGCTACTTAATGCTAGGAGTTTAAACATGAAACTGCACTCCTTGGAAGCACTCCTAACACTGGAGGATGCTGACATCTGTGCAGTTACCAAGATGTAGTTCAAGGCTGCAGAGAGAACCCCGGCTGTGTAAGGCTATAATATATTCCACACATTCAGACCTCAAAATGAGCATGAAGAAACCAAGGGTGGAAGTGTATACACCTTCATTAAAACCAAATACACTTCAAGACTGATCAAATAGCATGAATCTCTCAAACTACTCCATGTCCAATTAACTACTGGAAAACTACCATACCACATCATTGCTAGCTATAGATCCCGCACCATGAACCAGGGTAAGCACACTTCTTACTTGGATTTACTGGAATCCCATGCTATACGGCCCAAAACCATAGTCATCGGAGATTTCAACTGTCCTGCCATAGACTGGGGATGTTACATACATAAGCAAAAACACGCTCATCCAGAGGTTCCTGGACTTTGTTAACACAACTGCTCTGGAACAGATCATCTGCACCCCTACTAGGGGTTCTAATGTTCTGGACATAGTACTGACCAACATGGGGGGGTCGCTGTACTTCCCCATGTGTGATGCCCTCCCTAGTTAGATCGGACCATAAATCAGTCTCGTTTGAAGTAACTACTGGAACTAACACCCTCGCAGGAAGAAAACTTATAAAAAACTTCACCTAAGCTAAATACAGCCTACTAAGTGATGGTATAAAAAGATTCATACCACCTACAATCACAGACATCAATGATCGCTATGCAGAAGTGTACACAAATGTGACAAATCCATAGAAAAACACTTAAGTGACTGCATAAACTCTGCTGTACCTGACCAGATCAAAACCAGGTCTTCCTGTAAAAACAAGCCATTGTAGTGGACTTCAACTATAAACAGATTATATAACAAGTGAAAGAAACTGTTGTCCAAAAGCAAGAAGGATATCACTCTGCAGAGGAAGAGTTCCCTCCTGAGCCTAAACAAGAAAATCAGAAATTTTGACAGGTCTCCTAAACGAAATTACAAAACTAAAATTGCATCCCTAGCCAAGGATAATCATAAGGCATTCTTTAACTACATCTGAAGTCTAAAAGGGAATGCCCAGCTATGTGCGGAACTGGTTGTAGATGGGATCACTCATACTACTCTGGAAGATATCCCCAACCTGTTAGCTGATAAATTCAATGCAAACTTCACCCCCCCCAAAGCATACCTGATGCCAGCCCTGAGCCCTCTGCCTACGATCTCTAGAGAACAGATTATCTCTGTGCTTGCCAAGGACAAAAAAACAGATAATATCCTAGGTTGTTTACTAAACAATCTAAAACAAGACATACCAGACCCATTTGGTGTTGTCTTTAATCATAGCTTGAGAAATGACTATGTTCCTGCAGAATGGAGAACAGCAACAATACTCCCCCTGCACAATGGGGGGCCAGCAACTGACCCTGGGAACTACAAACCCATAAGTCTAACCAGCCTCATCTGTAAGGCCATGGAAAGAATTATCATGCTGGACCAAACCCAGTTTGGCTTCATTAGAGCTAGATCATGCTTATTAAACCTCGTAGAGTTCTTTGAGAATGTCACCAAAGCCATGGACTAAGGTTAGGCAGTAGACACAGCCTATCTCAATCTTGCCAAGGCTTTTGACACAGTTCCCTACTCTGGAATCATTGAGAAGCTCTCCCAGATAGGAATTAACAATTATGTTACTAGATGAATAGCAAATGGTTCATTGAAAGAACACACTCTGTCAGAATCTGACTCCACCTCTTCCAGTAGACCCGTCACCAGTGGAGTACCAAAGAGGACTGTGCTGGCCCCTTGCTGTTTGTCATCTATTTCTCAGAAGTCTAGGCCAAAGTAGATGGCTTTTAGCTCATCAAGATCACTGATGACTGCAAACTGGGAGGAATCACTGAGCCTCCCAATGATGTCAACATGTTGCAAGAAAGGTTAACACAAACAAATGATTAGTGCCAAAGCATTGGTCTAAAAGTAAATGCAGAAAAATGCATTATTATTCCCTTTGTCAAAATGGAATTCTCCTACAAATTACAATATTGACAGCACCCTTCTGAGTTCCAATGCAGTGGTGCAAGACTTGGGAACATGGGTTCATAGCAGTCTGAAATTTGACCACCAAGTTTCCACAGTGGTAAGAAAAACCTTATATGTAGTGCACCTTATAAGCAAGGGCATAGCATCCAGGTCAAGTGATGTTATAACTCCACTGTAATCAACCCTCATCAGACCACTAATAGAGTATAATGCACCCTTTTGCATTTACCTCACCAGACAACTGCAGCAGCTGGAGAGACCTCAGGGGTTTCTCAATAAGAAAATACAGGGACTCCAAACCATGACCTATGTGGACAGGCTGAAAGCCCTGTCACTTTACTCTGTATTGTACAGGCTGGTGAGAGGTGACTTGTGCCTGGCCTGTAGAGCAATTTGCAACTCTGGCCTAATGGAAATGTTGCACATCTGCAAGTCAAATGGCACAAGAGTCACTCCCTCTAGGAATCTCAACCTAGCTTGTGACATTGATAGAACATGCTGGAGAGAGAGATATGTCTCCCAAAGACTGCCACTTCTCTGGAATAGACTTCCTATTCACATAAAACAAAGCTCCTCACTGACCCTAGTCAAATGCAACCTAGATAGTTCAATGGGATACTGGAAATTCACCCCTGGAGTGGCACCCATGTCCATCATGGGACAGGGGTAGCCAGTGTTGATCACAGATCTGCGCTGTTCATAAATTTGTTCTGTGAACTACCCGTAAAGAACAAATGGGGATAATTCCTCCTAACATGACTAGGCTTGTAAAGGCTCTAGGGCTGCTAGCTTAGTAACCTCCTATGAACCTGTGAACCTATAAATCAAACTAGGTTGCTATATTTTTAAATTTAACTAATAACCGGAGAGTGAGAAAAAAAGAACAGTAATCACAAATGAATAATGCAGGCTCCAATAAAGGCTATCCCTCCTCAGAGTAACATACAGCAGTCCAACGTAGCAAAAATAATTCCACCAATGATGAGATGTGGACCAACGTATCAAAAATTAATTCCACCAATGATGTAATATGGTCAATAGGTTTAATAACTCAGTAAAAACATACGTACAGCATACAAAACATACAAAACATGTAGGATTAAGCACTTTCATCTCCCTCCCTAAATTTAAATAAAGGCTTTGTTTCCATGCCATACACAGAGCTCTGAAGTGCTGTTTCAGTTCAGAACACAAATGCAGGACCAGCACTAATGAAAGCCAGTAATGCACGGAATACCTAACCTCATCACCTAATATTTTGCACCCTGGTGGCTGCACATTTCACCCTACCTTAGCTATACTTTTGTTGCTAAGATTATGAATTCTTCTCTAGATAAAGATGCATTATTTGGACACTCTGCTGCTGACTTCCTTAAACAAAGTAATGAGAGAGGGAAACTGATACAAGAATTTACTCAGATCATTCAATCCACCTTTGCAAAGTTCACAAACAACGTTTCTTCCTTTCCATGTTTCTTTTCCAGGAAACAGAATAAGTAGACTCAGCAAACTTCTAACAAACACAATTTTAAAAGGCAGTGACAAAGACTTTCAAAGAAAAAAAGTGAGCCTCCCAAAACCAAGAACAGGCCAAACAGTCTGAAAGATGTCTCCTCTCTCTTCCCAATAATGCATTTCTATAAATTTCTCCCACAGTCTAAGCTTCTGTCTTCCACTGTGGCATCAAATCAACTTGAACAAGGGGGTTCTGAGACTTATCCAACAGGTAGAGTTGGCAAACTGAATCCCTTACCCTGTTTCAGGAGATCTCTCCTCATCCTGCAGTCCAGGCATCCCAGTTTGCTCCTATTCTACAGCAAATGTTGGCAAAGGGGATGTCAGAACTGGTGTCTTAGGTTCATAGGTTCATAGATTAGTACTAAGCTAACTGCCCTTGTGAGCCACTTTAAGCCTAGCCAATTATCTCTTGTGAGACTCAAACCCTGTACCTTGTGCTTGCAAGACAAACACCTTAACCATTAGGCCACCCTCCCAACCATGTGGCTTCAGCTCATATTTATTTATTTAACATTTGTTTACTGAGAAAGTCCAAGTGGGACAGGCCCATTTTCAGCAGAGGCCCGGGGAGAAATGCTCCAGATGCATGTCTTTGGAATGTAGGAGAAAACTGGAGCACCCAGGGGAAACCCATGTGAATCCAGGGAGGATATGCAGACTCCATACAGAAGGCACCCCAGCCGAGAATCAAACCGAAGAACCTCTTGCTGTGAGGTGACACCACTAACTGCTGCACCATTGCACCACCCATATGGGTAAGGGTTTCTCTTCTAGGATTTTTTATGAGGCCAAAGAAAGAGAGAACTTTGAGACAGGTCCTAGACCCCACCCCCTTCTCAATCAGTTTGTCAAGATTCCAAAATCTGAAATATTATCCCCTCAAACCCTGTAACCTTTCATCCCCTCAAACATTTTTATGGTAACATTTGACATAAAAAAATGCTTAGCACTACATTCCAGTTTACAAAGAATTCAGGCACTTTTTTTAAGATTAAAAACACCATACCCCTCACGTAGAGCTTGCCCGGCCAACCAAACTTGAAAAAACACCAACGGCCAGCAAGATAGTTCCAATGCTTTATTCGATCACAGAATGGACATAAAAATGTCCTAATAGCAAAAATAGCACCAAATTCAAACCGGTTTCGGCATAAAGCCTTCCTCAGTGAAGCTATATAACTGTGCCAACATTGCATGAAGCACTCTTTATATATAGTAATACATAATAGGTCCACCAATCATATTAGTAGTGGTAATTAATATTAAAATGAAGCATTTTATCTGTCTTTTACTTTGGTCTCCACTTTGTATATACATCAAAATACTGTTAATGAAACAACAAATGACATGAGATAGAATATAGAAATATTAACAATACTGAAAAATAGTATCCATCATTACTTGAAAAGTATGGGACAGCAGGAATAACAATATATATAACTAATTCTATTCTAATATGACATCCACATGAAATAAAGGTAAATACTCAGCTGAATACAATATAAAAAGTCATATTGAGTTCAGTAATACTATATCATGGTAATAAAGGTATATGTAATATATACCTGTGCCATCCCTGAACAAAGGTAGTATGAAAAAAGAAATGTATCAAAAATTAAGCAATAACCACAATATATAGTAATGGTTATACTATATTGGATATTTAAAAACATCTGTGAGCCATCTGTGTTGTGTTCCAATAGGACTGCAACCACAAGAAGAATTATACTTCATAAATGGTCATTAAGACCTGGAGAAAACAAGGCTCCAAGATGGATTATCCAATATTTTTCTTTGAAAGTGAGTGTATTCTCCCAACCTTGTTGATGACTTCTGTCCCCCACTATTTGGTCGATGACAGTAAACATAAAATTAGCTGTGGGATGCTTGAGTGTATGTTGATACAAGGCATTAGTATTTTTTTTATTTCTAATATTGCTCCTGTGTTCACCAATCCTAATCCTAAGTGGGCATGATGTTTCGCCTACATAAAAGGATGAACACTGACATGTGGCGAGGTAAATTACCCAACTGCTAGAGCAATTCCCAAAAATTCTTAAATCATACACTTTACTTGTGTTAGCACTGCTGAACTGTTTGGTTTTATTCACCTGATTACAGGACATACAGTGCCCACATGGAAAAGTGCCCACCAACTCATTTCCACTAATGGTCAATTGCTTATATTTAGCTCCCCCACTGTCATGGTGTTTGTAATGTGAAAAAATAGAACCAAGTGTTCTACCCCTTCTATATGAAAATTGACACCGGAGACCCAGTTGTTGCCTAAGATAATCGTTGGCAAGCAAAATGTTCCAATTATTATCCATGATATTCCTAATAATCTGATGATTTCTCCCGTAGGTGGTTACAAATTTCAGGGCACAATCCCCTTTGTTGGCTTTACTGGTCTTATACTCCAACAACTGTGTTCTAGATTGTCTGTCCGAACATGTTTTAGCTGATATTATATCAAATGGGCGATATCCTCTATCCAAAAATTGTTTGGTTAGGTCCATACTGGCATCCTCATAATCATCCAATGAAGAACTGATACGTTTCATCCAAAGAAACTGGGATTTTGGAATATTGCGGACAGTGTGGTATGGATGCATACATGATGCATGTAATAATGTGTTATATTCTGGATATTTACGATGTATCTTAGTACCCAAAGTGTTGTCCAGGTTTCTATACACAGTGACATCCAGAAATTCGATTGAAGTTAAATTGCTATTCACAGTAAATTCAATAGCCCACACATTACTGTTTAGGTATTCAACGAATTCCTGGAGATATTCAGTATCTGCACGCCACACCATCCAGCAATCATCCAGGTATCTTCGCCAGATGTCCATTTCCACCAAATAGATATTATGTGATGTATTGTTTATCAAACATTCTTCCATGTAGGCCATAAACAAGTCCGCATAAATGGGAGCAAAAGATGCTCCCATAGCGGTGCCCTGAAGTTGCCAGTAGCATTCCCCTTGAAAATATAAAATGTTTTTGTTTAGAACATGTTCAGACATGCAAATGATTAGTGTGTTAAAGCCAGGTGGGTATAGATTTGTCTTATCAAGCCAATACTGGAGTGCTTGTAAGCCTGCCCAATGTGGAATGCTTGTATATAGGGATTTAACATCTAATGTACATAGTAACCAATCTGGTTCAATTTGTGATTCCTCTATGATCTGTAAAAATTGCGTTGTGTCTTTAATCCTTGCTCTAACATGGACTAAGAGTGGTTGCAATTGCTGTGTGAGAAACACTGATAGAGGTTCAGTCAATGAACCATGACCAGAAACAATCGGTCTTCCTGGTGGAGAAATCAAAGATTTATGTATTTTGGGTAATAAATATAAGACTTGTTTACGTGGGTCCTTGACCATAAGATGTTTAGCTGTATTGGATGATATAATCTCTTCCTCAACTGCATTCTGCAAAAATGTATCAATCTCCTTTTTGAATATAGGAGTAGGATCTATGCCCATATTCATGTAACATTTTGAGTCCGACAATTGCCGAAGACCCTCTTAGATGTAATAATCCATTTCCAGAATGACCACAGCACCCCCTTTATCTGCCTGAAGGATAGCTATTTTGTTATTATTTTTAAGTTCCAACAGGGTCTTCCTTTCTACCTCATTAATATTATCATGTAGTATGTCACTGGTATATGATGGAAAATGTAATTCTCTGAGCACTGCCTGTTGAAATGCAGCTACTTGGGTATTGATTGGGGGTTGAAATGTAAGTGCTATTGAAATAAATGAGACTCTATTCAATAATGTTCTTAATCTTTCCAAAACTGTTCTAACTTTGGATCAACAAAGGATTTTAAATAAAGGCTTGGGATTCGTACCGAGTTTTTTCTGTGATCAATATCAGATTGTCACTGATTTGCTAGAGTATTGCCGTTGTCTTAACCTCAAAATATTCTTTTCAGATAAAGATAACACTAATTCTCAAAGATCAACTGAAGTTCGTTTTCTTAAATCTACATTTCAACCCCCAATAAATACCCAAGTAGCTGCATTTCAACAGGCAGTGCTCAGAGAATTACATTTTCCATCATATACCAGTGACATACTACATGATAATATCAATGAGGTAGAAAGGAAGGCCCTGTTGGAACTTAAAAATAATAACAAAATAGCTATCCTTCAGGCAGATAAAGGGGGTGCTGTGGTCATTCTGGATATGGATTATTACATCCAAGAGGGTCTCCGGCAATTGTCGGACTCAAAATGTTACATGTATATGGGCATAGATCCTACTCCTATATTCAAAAAGGAGATTGATACATTTTTGCAGAATGCAGTTGAGGAAGGGATTATATCATCCAATACAGCTAAACATCTTATGGTCAAGGACCCACGTAAACAAGTCTTATATTTATTACCCAAAATACATAAATCTTTGATTTCTCCACCAGGAAGACCGATTGTTTCTGGTCATGGTTCATTGACTGAACCTCTATCAGTGTTTCTCACACAGCAATTGCAACCACTCTTAGTCCATGTTAGAGCAAGGATTAAAGGCACAACGCAATTTTTACAGATCATAGAGGAATCACAAATTGAACCAGATTGGTTACTATGTACATTGGACGTTAAATCCCTATATACAAGCATTCCACATTGGGCAGGCTTACAAGCACTCCAGTATTGGCTTGATAAGACAAATCTATACCCACCTGGCTTTAACACACTAATCATTTGCATGTCTGAACATGTTCTAAACAAAAACATTTTATATTTTCAAGGGGAATGCTACTGACAACTCCAGGGCACCGCTATGGGAGCATCTTTTGCTCCCATTTATGCGGACTTGTTTATGGCCTACTTGGAAGAATGTTTGATAAACAATACATCACATAATATCTATTTGGTGGAAATGGACATCTGGCGAAGATACCTGGATGATTGCTGGATGGTGTGGCGTGCAGATACTGAATATCTCCAGGAATTCGTTGAATACCTAAACAGTAATGTGTGGGGTATTGAATATACTGTGAATAGCAATTTAACTTCAATCGAATTTCTGGATGTCACTGTGTATAGAAACCTGGACAACACATTGGGTACGAAGATACATCGTAAATATCCAGAATATAACACATTATTACATGCATCAAGTATGCATCCACGCCACACTGTCCGCAATATTCCAAAATCCCAGTTTCTTCGGATGAAACATATCAGTTCTTCATTGGATGATTATGAGGATGCCAGTATGGACCTAACCAAACGATTTTTGGATAGAGGATATCGCCCATTTGATATAATATCAGCTAAAACATGTTCGGACAGACAATCTAGAACACAGTTGTTGGAGTATAAGACCAGTAAAGCCAACAAAGGGGATTGCGCCCTGAGATTTGTAACCACCTACGGGAGAAATCATCAGATTATTAGGAATATCATGGATAATAATTGGAACATTTTGCTTGCCAATGATTATCTTAGGCAACAATTGGGTCTCCGGTGTCAATTTTCATATAGAAGGTGTAGAACACTTGGTTCTATTTTTTCACATTACAAACACCATGACAGTGGGGGAGCTAAATATAAGCAATTGATCATTAGTGGAAATGAGTTGGTAGGCACTTTTCCATGTGGGCACTGTATGTCCTGTAATCAGGTGAATAAAACCAAACAGTTCAGCAGTGCTAACACAAGTAAAGTGTATGATTTAAGAATTTTTGGGAATTGCTCTAGCAGTTGGGTAATTTACCTTGCCACATGTCAGTGTTCATCCTTTTATGTAGGCAAAACATCACACCCACTTAGGATTAGGATTGGTGAACACAGGAGCAATATTAGAAATAAAAAAAACACTAATGCCTTGTATCAACATACACTCAAGCATCCCACAGCTAATTTTATGTTTACTGTCATCGACCGAATAGTGGGGGACAGAAGTCATCAACAAGGTTGGGAGAATACACTCACTTTCAAAGAAAAATATTGGATAATCCATCTTGGAGCCTTGTTTTCTCCAGGTCTTAATGACCATTTATGAAGTATAATTCTTCTTGTGGTTGCAGTCCTATTGGAACACAACACAGATGGCTCACAGATGTTTTTTAAATATCCAGTATAGTATAACCATTACTATATATTGCGGTTATTGCTTAATTTTTGATACATTTCTTTTTTCATACTACCTTTGTTCAGGGATGGAACAGGTATATATTACATATACCTTTATTACCATGATATAGTATTACTGAACTCAATATGACTTTTTATATTGTATTCAGCTGAGTATTTACCTTTGATTTCATGTGGATGTTATATTAGAATAGAATTAGTTATATATATTGTTATTCCTGCTGTCCCATACTTTTCAAGTAATGATGGATACTATTTTTCAGTATTATTAATATTTCTATATTCTATCTCATGTCATTTGTTGTTTCATTAACAGTATTTTGATGTATATACAAAGTGGAGACCAAAGTAAAAGACAGATAAAATGCTTCATTTTAATATTAATTACCACTACTAATATGATTGGTGGACCTATTATGTATTACTATATATAAAGAGTGCTTCATGCAATGTTGGCACAGTTATCTAGCTTCACTGAGGAAGGCTTTATGCCGAAACCGGTTTGAATTTGGTGCTATTTTTGCTATTAGGACATTTTTATGTCCATTCTGTGATCGAATAAAGCATTGGAACTATCTTGCTGGCCGTTGGTGTTTTTTCACTTTTTTTAAGATTCTCTGTGCCTGGCTCACATTATTAATTCTCTCTCTCTAACCCTTTCATCTGTCCACTAGACCAGGGATATTTACAAAATGCCTAGCTCCAGTATTGCTTATTGTAAACTTCAAGACATTCATGTGTTTCCTTATTTGAATGACTGCCATAAATTTGTAGATACTTTTCCAGTTTTCAGGATTCTCCCAGATGGGGCATGAAACTCCTGCTCAATCCAGAAATCGTCCATCATCCCCTCCCATTTATTATTTTTTCTCAGTTGTCTTCTACATTCCTCCCTAGGAAGAACTTTTCTTCCATTTAACAAAATAGAATAATACAAAGAAATTTTCCTGAACTTCTCCAGCCAGTCTCAGACTCTGGCCAGAGAACTTCTCAGGATTCTGAGTTTCATGGCATCAATGATTTTTATGATTCTCTTAGCCGGGCTTCACATGAGAAGAATACAATTGCACCTCAGATCAAACTGGACTCTGTATCAACATCCTTTATCTTTTCATATTCCATTTCTTGGATTTGTCAGAAGGGAGTTATTGTGTGGGTGGACCAATTATCTCTTAACCCAGGTCTGCCCTTATCCTTTCAGCATCCCTCTGTCTGTCACCTGTTTCAATAGGGATACAGGTGCAAGATTTATGGAACTGCAAAGATAGACAATAGCTTATAAATGTTATTTATTTGGCATTTGTTTACCGGGGAAATTCTGACTGGGCATGAGCCCATTTTCAACGGAAGCCTGGGGAGAAAAGCTCCATAGACAAAAGCAAAATTACCAAGATATAAAGTAAAGAAAAATACATAGATAACAAATCAAGATTTTATATATATATATATATATATATATATATATATATATATATATATATATATATACATACATACATACACAAAGATTTCATCACTGGTTACAATGCCAGTGAAATACCTCATGGGTAACATTAAGTTAACAATAATGGATAGAGAACATTTTGTCAATTGTTTCTTAATATAATCTTACAATAAAGTCCACTTGAGGAACACATTACTCCAGGATATAGCAGGAGAGATTTATATAGAGGAGAGAATAGAAGGTTATATGTAGAAGATAAATGTAGGGAAAGAGGAAAAGGTGAAATGGGATGGAAGACATATCAGTAAAGAGGAACAGATAGCCAAAGTGTAAAGAATAGGGATAAATAGTTAAAGAGTTCAGTGGAGAGAAATATGTTAGGGTAGTTAGTGGAGGGATAAGGTTGGGTGGGGATAGAGATGAAATGTAATAACAGGGTAGAATAATAGGAAAGAAGCAGGGTGAGTTGGTCAGGGCTAGAGCATGGGCAGGGCCTAGTGTTAAAAAATGTTTTTATTATTTTGAAGTATGCAAGGTTAATTGCAGTTTGTGGGATTGTGTTCCAGATTTTGACTATGTGGTAAGAGTAAAGAAAGTCCCCCGCACTATCATTAGATTTGAATATTTGTAGTAAAGATTTGCTAGAGACATGCATCACTTGATTATTGGTATAAGGTTGTAGTAGGTTTTGGAGGGCAGGGTTTCTTCAGGTTGTTGTCGGAATAATTCCTTAAAGGCCTTAGATAATCTTTGGTCTCCAAGGCCTCTGCGAGTTATCACAGACAATACCACCATCACATGATATATAAACAAACAAGCGGTGCCAGATCATATCCCCTGTGTCAACCTGGTATGATAGCCTAGGAGGTAGCAACTCAGCTCAGTCCAACTGTGTAGGCTTTATATATTCCAATAGATCAAAATATTGTAGCAGACAAGCTAAGCAGGCCCAGTAAAGACCCTCACAATAGAAACTACACCTGTGGCCTTCCAGGCATTGAACTAACTATGAGTAAAACCTCACATAGAGCTGGTTGCCTCTTTTCAAAACATTCTACTGCAGCAGTGATCATTCGAACATCTATTACTATGGTAAGTTTACTCACACAGCTGTACCATGTTCTTCATATTGATCACTGATGTGATAGCTCAAGCTATAAGGGGAGATTACCATAACTTAAAACAACTGGGAGGTGGAAGGGTCCAGGAGCCCATGTAGAATGGTCCTAACAAAGCCTGACCTAGACCTGGAAAAGTGATCTTGTTTATAGTGTTTTGTAAAAGTTTGCACAGAAGACCAATTTGCTGTTTCTAGAAAACATCTACAGCATAACATTTTCCAAAAAGTTGTAAATGAAGCCAAGGCTCTGGTGGAGTTAGATTCTACCCCACCTGGAATACTTTTGTTGAAGTGAGCATAATGAAAAGTAATACCCTGAGACAACCATTTGGAAATAGTCTATTTTGACACAGGATGTTCCTTCTTAACGTCACAAGAAATTAACAGAAGTTCTGAAAGATTTTGTTCTTATAAGATAATACCTTAATTGACAGAGGACATCAAAGGTATGATTTATCCTTTCTCCCTCAATTTAGGATGTGGAACAAAAACAGTGAGATGGATAGTCTGGGGTAAAGTCACATACCACTTTTGGCATATAAGTAGGATTAGTTCTCAAAGAAACCCTATCTCTGAGAAAGATGAGATAACGCTGATCCACCAAAAGAGCTTGAAACTCAGATACTCTTCTTGCAGAGGTCAGAACAATCAGTAATACTGTTTTACATGTTAAGATCCTCAAGTCAGCCATAATCCAGTTCAAATGGAGCAGTTGAGCAAGTGTTAGCTTCTCTAACACAAAAATCTCAAGGAGAAGACATCCATTTTCTGGTAGGCTGCTCATGTGGAATCTCTTTCAAGCATATTTTTACATGACCATGCATTGAATGAGGGGAATCCATAGACAGATGTGCTGAAATGCCCACAAAATGAACCTCAATATTGTAGTAAGACAGGCTATAGAATAGTAACTCACACAAATATTATAAAAGCAGAGAAACACTAGCCTTGAATGGGTGCTAGTTGTTTTGCTTACCCCAACTAAAAAAGCTTTTCCATTCACTAATATTTGATTTTCTAGAACAGTCTTTCTTGCCTCCATTAGTACCTGCTGCACATCCTAAGAAAGTAGTGTCTAAAAGGTATTATGACCCTATAATCCAGGCAGTGATTGGTAGTCAGTAGGTGTTGGAATCTTTCAAACATCCCAGTTTTTGCGTGAGTAAATCCAATCTGTAAGGAAGTCTGTGGTAATTGCTGCTGGCCAGTTATAAAAGAAGGGAGAAAGTACAGTTGTGTACACTTACCATAAATGTAGATGTTCGAGTGTATTCACTGTTGTAGTCATTACATTTGGGTAATCTGCTGGCAGGTTGCCCTCAGTCGGCCTGAATATCAAACTCTTGGGTCCTGCATCATTTGCTGTCTCCTCTTCCACGACGTCAGGTTATCAGGGGTATAAAACATGCAGCCGATGTCGTTTTCTTCAGTTTTTCTTGCCCCAGATGTCAGGTGGCCCCCAAATGGGGAGCAAAATATATATATATATATATATATATATATATATATATATATATATATAAATACAATTGTAACAACATAAACGTTACCTTCATCTAAAAGCAAATACACCACAAAGGCTGTAGAATATAGTGAAGGAAAGAGAAGTTCTAGAAAAAAAGGGGGATTGCGGGTGGGTAACCCGGACTGCAACAGTGAATACACTCGAACATCTACATTTATGGTAAGTGTACTCAACTGTACTATGTTCTTTGTGTTTCACTGTTGCAGTCATTACATTTGGGTAGAATCCCAAAGCTATGGATGGGAGGCTGGAACTAAATAGCATTAGGAGTGGCTATAAGGCCCTGCAGAACTGCAGTGACAAAGCCTGCCCTGGACTTAGAGAAGAGAGGCAAATGATAATGCTTTGTAAAAGTATGAACAGAGATCCAAGTAGCAGCTTCTAGAATGTCTTTGGTTGGCACCCCTCTGAGAAAAACTGCTGAGGTAGATGCAGTCCTGGTGGAATGCGACCTGATTCCCTTGGGCACCGGTTTACCATGATGCAAGTAGCAGAAACGAATGCAGTGGCTTATCCACTTTGAAATAGTCTGCTTTGAAATAGCCTTCCCCTCTGATCCTGCAGTAAATGCCGCCAGCAGCTGCTCAGACTTTCTTAGAGATCTGGTCCTGATTAAGTAAAATCTTAGTTGTCTATGTACATCCAAGGAATGCAGAATCCGCTCCCCCTTGTTCTGCGGATTTGGGTAAAAAGTTGGCAGGTGAATAGTTTGGTTAAGAGCCACATGGGATACCACCTTAGGCATAAAGGAAGGATTAGTCCTGAGGGACACCCTGTCCGCATAAAATGTAATAAGAGGCTCCACAGCCATGAAGGCCTGTAGTTCTGAAACTCTTCTTGCTGAAGCGATTGCCAGAAGGAAAGCTGTTTTCTAAGATAAAAACTTTATATCCGCAGTAGTTGCTGGTTCAAATGGAGGCAGGGTGAGCTTTTCCAACACAAAATTGAGGTCCCATGCAGAAGTTGGTGATCTTCTGGGAGGCCTTAAATTTTTGGCCCCTCTAAGATACTGTTTTAGCAGAGGATGAGAAAAGATGGGAGGCTCTGTGTTGTAATGAGCTGAGATGGCAGAGGCATGGATTTTTATTGATGAAAAAGATAGGCCCTTAAGCATCTCAGTCAAGTATTGTAAAATCTGAGGAATATTTGGCTTTGCTGTGTCCGTTCCTTGTGCTTGGTTCCAAGCACAGAATCTCTTCCATTTTTCAGCATAAGATTTTCTAGTACTAGGCCTTCTGGCTTCCAAAATGACATCCATCACAGATTTACTGAGAGGTGTTGTTTGAATAATCACATGATCAGCCATGCTGCCAGGTTCAGAGTTTGGAGCTGATTGTGCAGAATTTGATTGCTCTGCTGAGACAGTAGATGAGGTATTTGAGGCAAGTACCAAGGAGGGAGTTGAGACATATTCCTTAGAATTGGGTACCAGTGCTGGTGAGGCCAGTCTGGGGCAATTAGTATCATTTTTGGTTTTTCCTGTCCGACCTTTAGTAAGACCTTGGGAAGAAAAGGCAGAGGAGGAAAGGCATAGACTGATAGGTTTTTCCAACTGAAGGATAGGGCATCCACTTTCCATGCTTGTCTGTGATAAGTCCTTGTGCAGAATTTGTCCAGTTGATAATTTTGGGGAGAGGCAAATAGATCTATGTCCAGACTCCCCCATTTCTCTGTTATCATGCTGAAGATTTGTCGATCCAGTTTCCACTCGTGAGGGTCCATAAGATTTCTGCTTAGGTCGTCTGCCAGAGTATTTTGTTTTCCTGGCAGGAATTGAGCTTGAAGATGTACTTGGTAAGTCAAGGCTGTGTCCCACAATGCCATGGCTAGTCTGCAAAGGGGGTAGGAATGTGTACCCCACTGCCTGTTTATGTACCACATAACCATGGTGTTGTCCATCTTTATCAGTAGTTGTCCTGGATGAAGTAAGTCCTTGAGGCTGTCAGGGCATTCTGAACAGCTAACATCTCTTTCTGGTTGATATGCAGATGCATTTATTTTGGGCTCCATATGCCCTGAATGCATCTCCCCACCAGGTGGGCCCCCCAAGCATAGTCTGATGCATCTGTAGTTAGGGTTTGGGTGGCACGGGGTAGAGTGAAAGACCGTCCCATGTTCTGGTGACATGTCTCTGCCCACCAAAGAAACTCCTGTTGTAGGCAGGGAATGAGAGGAATCATTGTTTCCAGATTGTGACAATGTTGACTCCATAAACTTTTCAGATACCACTGTAGTTTCCTCATATGCAGTCTTGCATATGGAATTAGTAGAATGCAGGATGCCATGAACCCCAAAGCCTGCAGAATTTGTCTTGCAGATAACTGGGTTTTTGTTGCCATCTGTTTGAAGTAAATAGTCAGTTGCCTTTGCTTGTCTGGCATAAGGTAAGCCATCTGGGCAGTTGTATTCAAGCTTGCACCCAGGAATGTAATCTGTTGAGAGGGTGCCAGTTGTGATTTCTTTTCATTTATTGTGTACCCTAGGCATGTTAGAAGCCTTTTTACAAATGCCAGATGTTGAAGAAGAATGTCCTTGTTTTCTGCTTGAATGAGACAGTCGTCAAAGTAAGGACAGATTTGTATGCTTCTTTGTCTGCAAAATACAATTACCAAAAAAAAAAAAAAAAAAAAAGGTCTTTAATGCGGAACACAGTTCCACATTAAAGAACAGTAGCTCTGCACTAAGCACGGAGCTTCTCGTGTTTAATGCATTGCAGTTCCGCATTCAACACAAGTAGCTCCGTGTTTAGCGATTTTTGATTGGCCCGTATACCGGCATATGGGCCAATCAAAAATCACTAAACACGGAGCTACTCGTGTTTAATGTGGAACATTGCAGTTCCGCATTCAACAGAAGTAGCTCCGTGTTTAGCAATTTTTGATTAGCCCATATACCGGCATACAGGCCAATTAAAAATCGTTAAACACGGAGCAACTTCTGTTTAATGCGGAACACAAGAAGCTCCGTGTTTAGCAATTTTTGATTGGCCCGTATGCCAGGTATACAGGCCAATCAAAAAAAAAAAAAACAAACAAACAAAGCGGAGGCTGGCCGGGATTTAAACCGGCAGAGCGGGACTCGGGATCAGGCTGCTGATCTCGGGACAGTCCCACCCAAATAGGGACATCTGGCAACCCTGGGCGCAGTAGGTAAGCCAAAGGGCAGTGCAGAGAATTGGTAGTGCATAAAACCAGCCTTGAAGCGGAGGAATCTTCTGCACGATTCCCTTATTGGGATATGCAGGTCTGCCTCTTTTAAGTGTAGAGTCACTAACCAAGCGTTCTTGCCCAGCATGGGCAGAAGCTGTTGCAAAGTCAGCATTTTGAATTTTGGGATGTCCAAGAATGTGTTCAAAATTGATAAATCCAGTATTGGGTGCCAGGCATTGTCTTTTCTGGGTACCAGGAACAGTCTTGAGTAAAGCCCTTGCCCTTTTTCCTGTTCTGGTACTGGTTGAATAGTCCCCATATCCATGAGAGACATAACTTGTTTCTGTGCCTCTGCCCACTGATTTTGTGGCAGATCTGGCCAACCATTTGGAATTGGCAAGGTATGAAAATGAAATCTGTATCCCTGGGATACTATGTTTAATACCCACTTGTCTTGGGTTATTAACTACCAATTTTGAGCATGAAGTGCTAATTTTCCCCCTAAGGGGGCTGCCAAAAGATAAGTGCTTGGTGATGGCAGAGGGAAGTCATTGAAACTGTTTACTGTAGGGTTGTGCTTTGTTTCCTCCAGATTTGGAGGTAGAGGCACCCCATTGCTTTGACCTGTAAGATCTCTGTGATTGGTATCTAGAGCCTTTTGAGCACATGGATTTGCCCCGTGAGGCTCTGTCAGACACAGGAAAGGACCAATTTTGTGTAGGCCAGTGTCTACTGAATCTGGATGGCTGCACTTGCAAGAAATCTTTTACAGTTTGCATAGATTCAGCTTTGTCTTCCATTTTCTTTAAAACTTCTTCTGCCTTATTACCAAACAGAGTATCATGCTGTAAAGGTGCATCGAACAATTTAGCTTTAACATGATCAGGCAGATTTTGCTCCTTGAGCCAGGCATGCCTTCTAATCACAGATCCAGTAACTGCGGCCCTGCAAGAGGCCTCCAAGGAATCAAAATCACATTGCAAAGTATGCTTTCCAACCTGTTCTGCTGCATGCAATAATTCCTGTAATTCTTTATTTTCCACACATTCAGAAATCAACATCATTTTCTGTTTCAATGATCCCATAACATGCTGTTGGCATATGAAATTGGCACTTTAAGGTCCTAATTGCCAAGGCAGATGTATAAACCTTCTTTCCCCATCTATCCAGCGCCCTGAAATCTCTATCAGAGGGGGTAGGATTCTTAGCTGTTGAGGCCTTTACACCTTTGGGACCCTGTGAGATAGTTTCAGGGTCAGCAGCAGGATTTTTGAATAAAAATTTGTGGGAGTCAGGAACCTTGTAATATCTGTCTGGCTTACTAGGAGCTGGAGGTAGGGAATCAGGAGACATGCTTGATTCTGAAAACACATCATCAACAATGTCTAATACAGGAGGTATAGCCAAAGTCCTATGCTGAGGAAGAAGAAGGAAATCTCTAAGCCTCTTTTTTGATTCCGAGAAATCTTGACTCTCCCAATGAAAATGTTCCCTTAAAGTATGCAAGGTTTCTCCAAAAGCATAATCTTCAGGAGGAGATGCAGATGGGATGGATTCATCTGCATCTGAATCCTCATAGGGTGGTACAGAAAATTCCTGATCAGAAGAGGAATCAGAAGAAATAGAAACCTGATCTGAAGATTCATAATCAGTGTCTTGCCTAGGCCTCTTATCGGGGGGGGGGGGTTTGGGAACCCCTGATCAAGGTAATTAAGTCTTCAGCCATTTTCATCATCTGTTTTTTAGGCATAGAGGCCTGAGCACATGACTCATGCATCAATTTTTTAGCCTTAGAAGTTGCTTTTGTCTTTGTTTTTGAAGCTGGCGTCAGTTTTATATAGATATGTTGAGGCCTGAAAACACCCTCAGAAGCTGGTGCCTGCTCATCGGCTCTGGACCCATCCGAGGGAGAGACATCCGCAGCTACAATACTCTGAGAATCTCACGGCATGCCGGACTCCACATGGGTCTCGGTAGAGGCCTGCAACTCAAACGTAGCGGGTATCAGGGGCTGCAAAAGCGCATCACTGAGTACCGGTGAACCAGCGACTGGCTTAGGAGAAGCTTCGTCATCAGTTTTGGACCTCAACGGTCTGTCTCTGTCCTTTTCCTTGCGTTTTTTGTGAACTCCGGTAGTCGGATTGCTATCCGACGACATTTCAGGGTAATTAAATCTGTTTCCAAATTATTTTGAAGCAAAGATATACCGACGCTTAATAGTGCGCTGTTTAAATCTAGCACAAAACCGACAGCAAGGCACTTTATGATCTGGGTCTAGGCAAAGAATACAGTACAAATGAAAATCCTTATGAGGTATTTGCTTCCCACAAATAATGCAATTATTAACTTAAACTGACATCGGTAAGGAGCAAGAAAAAGTTTCCCCAATGGGGTACTTAGCTTTAATTGAAGACTTTGGTTCTGAAACTCGAATGCGAAAATTTCAGGAGTTGGCCGACCGGCACTTGCGAACTGCTTCTGCTTCAGGCACCACACGCTAAGAAAGACTGAAGAAAATGGCATCGGCTGAATGCTTTATACCCCTGACAACCTGACGTCATAGAAGAGGAGACAGCAACCGACGCAGGAACCAAGACTTTGATATTCAGGCTGACTGAGGGCAACCTGCCAGCAGATTACCCAAATGTAATGACTGCAACAGTGAAACACGAAGAACATCCACTGTTGCCTGGTCCAGAAGGGAGTCACCTCAATGTTCTTTAAGGATTCCTTCTGAATCTTCAGAAGTACCCTGGATATCAATGGGAAGGGTAAAAAATTATACAGGAACATTTTTCTCCAAGGAAAAGAAAAGGCATATGTCTTCCAGGAATTATTGCATTGAGTCCTGGTGCAGAATTTTGCCAGTTAATTATTTAGAGAGGAGGCAAAAATGTCTATATGAGGAATTCCCCACAGATGGATCAAATCTTGGGGTCTGCCTTTGTCTTACTCAGCTTGTTTGTCACACAATTTTGCTCTGACAGAATGTTAAGATACCTGCAGAGTGACACTGTGTTGTAAAGCTATATGCCATGTTAACATTGCTAGTCTGCCACAGGGGTAAGATCCTGTCCCCCCCTTGCTTTTTTATATACTAAATCACTGTGGTATTATCTGTAATTACCTAAAGAAGTCCTAAAGATCACAGATGATTCAGAGAGCTGAAAACCTTTATAAGAGCTAGCATCACTTTTATGTCTATGTGCTTTTGCCTGTCTTTCTTTTCACAGAGACCTTGTACTTTTATCCCCCTTAACACTGTTTCCCAAGCCAAGTCTGAGGCATCTGTAGTGACTGACGGCTTTGGAGCAGTAGGTCAGAATGGGAGACCTGGATTCAGGAATATCTGATGCCTCCACCAAATGATTTCTCTATTCACAAATCCCAGAACTGGAACTTGAAAAGGGAATGGGTATTGATGGTGGGACCATAGACACTTCAGATACCATTTTATCTTTCTTATGTGGAGTCTTGCAAGAAGTACCATGAATGCCATGAGACCCAGAATCGTGAGATATTCCTTCACTGTGACAAAAGTCTGAACAAAATCTCCTGGAATAGATCTGTTTTTTCCTGATGAAGAAAGGCTGTTTGTACAAACATGTCTAGTCAGCACCCCAGAAAAATGATCCTGTGTGATGGAGTCAAAAAAAGACTTTTGAATGTTCTCTTGGAATTACAGCCTGTGTAGCAGACCTCTTACCCAAGTGAAAGATTCTAGGCACTGAACAATACTCTACAAAGATAAGCAAATCATCAAAATATGGAAAACTTGACTAGCCCGTAGCATGCAATGGGGTATGATCAGAACTAGACACTTTGTGAACACTCATGAAGCAGCAGATAGCTCAAAGGATAAGGCAGAGAAAGTACAGTTGTGTACACTTACCATAAATGTAGATGTTCAAGTGTATTCACTGTTGCAGGCATTACATTTGAGTTATCTGCTTGCAATAGCCCTCATTCGGCCTGATTAAAAAAGTCTTGGGTCCTGCGTCAGATGCTGTCCCTTCTTCCGTGATGTCAAGTCGTCAGGGGTATAAAACATGCAGCCGGAGCCATTACATCAGTTTTTCTTGTCCCAGATGTCAGGTGCCTCCCTAATGGGAAGCAATTCAATCTATAATTACAAGGATATACCTCCAACAAAAAAGCAACTACACCAAAAAGCTTTTTGAGCATAGTAAGGGAGAGTAGAGGTATAGCCAAAAGAAGAAAGGGGGCTGGAGGGAGGGTAACCAGGACTGCAACAGTGAATACACTCGAACATCTACATTTATGGTAAGTGTACACAGCTGTACTATGTTCTTCATGTTTCACTGTTGCAGTCATTACATTTGGGTAGATTCCCAAAGCTAAGGTTGGGAGGAGGAATTTAAATAGAATTAGGACCAGCTATAAGACCCTGCAAGACTGCAGTGGCAAAGTCAGCTCTGGATTTAGAGAAAATTGGCAAATGATAATGCTTGGTGAAAGTATGTACAGAACTCCAGGTAGCAGCTACTAGGATGTCCCTGGTAGGAAAGCCCCTGAGAAAGGCTGTGGAGTTAGATGCAGCCCTGGTTGAATGGGGTCTGATGCCCTGTGGGATAGGTTTTCCATAGTGCTTATAGCAGAAATGAATGCAGTGGCCAATCCATTTTGAAATAGTTTGCTTTGAAATACCTTTCCCCTCTGTCCCTGCAGCAAATGCCACCAGTAGTTGTTCAGATTTCCTTTGAGGTTTAGTCGTGTCCAAGTAAAATCTAAGTTGTCTGTGCACATCTAAGGAGTGCAGTATCCATTCTGCTTTGTTCTGTGGGTTAGGAAAGAAGGCAGGCAAATGAATGGACTGATTATGAGCCACACTGGATACCACCTTGGGCATGAAGGAGGGATTGGTTCAGAGGGACACCCTGTCCGCATGAAAGATGATGAAAGGCTCCACTGCCATAACGGCCTGTAATTCAGATACCATTCTTGCAGAAGTGATTGCTAAAAGTAAAGCTGTTTTCCAGGAAAGGAATTTTAAATCTGCAGTAGCAGCTGGCTTGAAAGGAGGAAGAGTGAGTTTCTCCAAGACAAAGTTAAGGTCCCAGGCTGGAGTTGGAGCTTTCCTGGGTGGCCTTAAATTTTTGCCCCCTCTGAGGAACTGTTTGAGCAGTGGGTGAGAAAAGAGGGGAGGATCTGTGCTGTAATGAGCTGAAATGGCTGAGGCATGGATTTTGATGGAGGAAAAGGACAAGCCCTTATGAAGCATCTCAGTCAAGTATTGTAGAATCTGAGGTAAATTGGGCACTGTTGTGCTCATCCCTTGAGACTGATTCCAGGCACAAAAATCTTTTCCATTTTGCAGCATAAGATTTTCTAGTACTAGGCCTCCTTGCCTCTAAAATTATATCTATCACTGATTTACTGATAGATGGTAAAGGAGAGATTAGGTAATTAGCCAGGCTGCTAGGTTCAGGGTTTGCAGGTGAGGGTGCAGAATCTGGTTCTCCTGCTGAGACAACAGGGAAGGAGTCTGAAGCAGGTGCCAAGGGGCCAAGCGTGACACACTGCGCAAAAGGGGGTACCAGTGTTGGTGTGGCCAGTCTGGTGCAATTAAAACCATCCTTGGCTTGTCCTGTTTGATCTTTAGTAGTACCTTGGAGAGCAGAGGCAGAGGTGGAAAGGCATAAACTGGTAGGTTTTTCCAGCTGAAGGATAGAGCATCCACTTTCCAAGCTAGCTTTTGGGGAATCCTTGTGCAAAATTTGTCCAATAGATGGTTCTGGGGGGAGGCAAACAGGTCTATATCTGGGCTCCCCCACTTGCTTGTCAACATGTTGAAAATCCTTGGTTCCAGTTTCCACTCATGTGGGTCCATGAGGTTTCTGCTTAGTCTGTCTGCCAGTGTATTTAGTTTTCCTGGCAGGAATTGAGATTGTAGATTCGCTTGGTAGCTCAAGGCTGTGTTCCACAATGCCATGGCTAGTCTGCAAAAGGGGTAAGAATGTGTACCCCCCCCCCGCTTGTTTATGTACCACATGAAAGTGGTGTTGTCCATGTTTACCATTAGTTGTCCTGGAAGAATGTTGTCCTTGAAGGCTGTCAGAGCATTCTGTATAGCTAACATTTCCTTTTGATTTATGTGCAGGTGCATTTGACTTGGGCTCCATTTGCCCTGAATGCACTCCCCTGCCAGGTGAGTCTCCCATGCATAGTCTGATGTGTCTGTTGTTAAGGTTTTGGTGGGAGGGGTAGTGTGAATGGTAGTCCCCTGTTTTGGTGGCAGGCCTCTGCCCACCAAAGGAACTCTAGGCATAGGCAAGGTATGATAGGAATCATTGCTTCTAGATCCTGTGAATGTTGACACAACAGGCTTATGAGATACCATTGTAGTTTCCTCATATGCAGCCTTGCATATAGAATTAGAAGAATACAGGAGGCCGTGAACCCCAAGGCTTGCAGTATTTGCCTTGCAGATAGCTGGGTTTTTGTGGCTATTTGTTTGAAGTAGGTTGTCAAATGAATCCGTTTCTCTGGCGTGAGGAAAGCCATCTGGGAAGTTGTATTCAAGCTTGCTCCCAGGAATATAATTTGTTGACAGGGTACCAGGTGTGATTTCTTTTCGTTTATGGTGTACCCCAGACAAGTAAGCACCCTTTGAACAAAAGCCAGATGATTCAAAATATGTCCTGGCTTTCTGTCTGAATTAGACAATCGTCCAGGTATGGGTATATTTGAATATTTCTTTGCCTGCAAAATGCAATGACAGGAGATAGGCACTTTGTGAATACCCTGGGTGCAGTAGATAAGCCAAAGGGCAGTGCAGAGAACTGATAGTGCATGTAGCCTGCTTTGAAGCGTAGGTATCTTCTGCAAGACTCCCTGATAGGGATGTGCAGGCATGCTTCTTTTAAGTCTAGTGTTGCCAACCATGCATCCTTGCCTAGCATAGGAAGCAGTTGGTGAAGAGTCAGCATTTTGAATTTTGGAATAACCAGAAAGGTGTTTAGAATAGAAAGGTCCAGGATAGGACACCATGTATTGCCTTTTATGGGTACCAGGAAAAGTCTCGAATAGAAACCTTGTCCCTTTTCCTCTTCTGGTACCAACTGAATAGCCCCCATACTTAAGAGAGAGAGAATTTGATTTTGGGCTTCTGCACACTGATTTGGGGGTAGATCTGGCCACCTGCTTGGTGTTGGTAATGTGTAGAAGTGAAATCTGTATCCTTGGGACACTATATTTAAAACCCATTTATCCTGGGTAATGAGTTCCCAGTTTTTGGCCTGCAGACCAATCTTTCCATCTAAAGGGGCATTCAGTTGGAAAGTGCTTGAAAGTTTTAAAAGCAAGTCATTGAGACAGTTTTCCATAGGGGGGAGTCTTACTACTCCCAGATTTGGGTGCGGAAATCCCCCACTGCTTAGTCTTGTGTGTCCCCTGGGACTGAAATATGGGGATTCTGCTATGTCTGGGTTTGGCTTGAGAAGACCTGGAAGGGGCTGGAAAGGACCAATTCTTACAGGGCCAATGCCTACTAAATCTAGGAGGTTGAACTGGCAAGAAATCTTTAACAGTTTGCATAGATTTAGCTTTATCTTCCATCTTTTTAAGAACTTTCTCAGCTTTGTTGCCAAACAGGTGGTCCTGATTTAAGGGAGCATCCAACAGTTTAGCTTTAACATGATCAGGCAAAGACTGCTCCTTAAGCCACGCATGCCTTCTGAGCACAGACCCAGTAACAGCAGCCCTGCAAGAGGCCTCTAATGAATCTAATCCACATTGTAAATTATGCTTACCAACCTGTTGAGCAGAATGCATTAAATCCTGTAATTCTTTATTTTTCAGCACAGTCAGGAATCAACATAATTTTCTGTTTAAGCAACCCAATAACATGTTGATATTTTAACATATGAAACTGGCAGTTTAAAGCCCTAATGGCCAAGGTTGCAGAAGGGTAAACCTTCTTACCCCATCTATCCAGCACCCTGTAGTCTCTATTAGAAGGGGTAGGATTTTTAGCAGTAGAAGCCTTAAAGCCCTTGGGTCCCTGTGAAATAGTCTCTGGATCCGCAATAGGATTTTTAAAAAGAAACTTGTGTGAAAAAGAAACCCTGTAATATCTGTCAGGTTTTCTGGAAGCAGGAGGCAAAGAATCAGGGGCCAAACTAGATTCCGAAAAGGCATCATCAACAATGTCTAGTACAGGAGGTATAGCTGAAGGCCTATGCTGAGGCAGGAGTAAGAAATCCATAAGCCTCTTTTTTGAATCAGAAAAATCCTGGCTTTCCCAGTGGAAATGCTCCCTTAGAGTATGTAAGGTTTCACCAAAAGTAAAATCCTCTGGAGGGGAAGCAGAGGGAATAGAGTCCTCTGCATCAAAATCCTCATAAGTGTATAAGGGCAAATCCAGATCATCAGAAGAATCAGAAAAATCTGAATCCTGGTCAGAAGATTCATAAACAACTTCAGTCCTAGGTCTCTTTGAAGGGGGAGGTTGTCTTCCCCTGATTAAAGTTATAAAATCTTCAGCCATTCTTATCATTTGTTTTTTAGGCATAGAAGCCTGAGCATGTGGCCTGGGCATCAGTTTCTTAGGCATGGTTCGAGATTTAGGCCTAAATGAAGAAAGAGGCATCGGTTTAATATGCAAGTCCGTAGGCTTGAATATACCCTCAGAAGCCGGTGCCTGCACAGCGGCTCCGGACCCATCCAAGGTAGAGACATCCACAGGTTCCACAGTTGAAGCATCACGTGGCATACCGGACTCTGAATGGGTCTCAGTAGAGGCTTGCAAATAAGAAGTAGCAGGTATCAGGGGCTGCAAAAGCACCTCACTGAGTACCGGCGAACTAGCAACTGGCTTAGGAGAAGCGTCGTCAGCAGCTTTGGACCTAGGCGGCCTGTCTCTGTCATTATCTTTGCGTTTTTTCAAAATTCTGGTAGTTGGATGGCTAACCAATGACATTTCCGGATAATTAAACCGAGAACCAAAATATGTAGAGGCGGAAATATACCGACAACAGATAGTGCACTGGTTAAATAAAGCACAAAACCGACAGCAAGGTACGTCGTAGTCAGGGCACAGGCAAGGAATACAGTACGAATGAAAATCTTTGTGAGGTATTTGCTTTCCACAAGTAATGCAATTATTAACTTTTACTGACATTGGTAAGTAGCAAGAAAAAGTTTCCCCAATGGGGTACTTAGCTTTAGTTGAAGACTTCGGTTCTGAAACTCGAAAACGAAAATTTCAGGAGTCGGCCAACCAGCACTTGCGAACTGCTTCTGCTTCAAGTACTGCACGGCAAGAAAGACTGATGTAATGGCGTTGGCTGCATGTTTTATACCCCTGACGACCTGACATCATGGAAGAAGGGACAGCATCCGACGCAGGACACAAGACTTTGTTAATCAGGCCAACTGAGGGCTACTGCAAGCAGATAACCCAAATGTAATGACTGCAACAGTGAAACATGAAGAGCATCTGATAATGTCATTCAGACACACGAAACATTAAAAACACCTAACATCTGGATGAATAGTAATGTGATGATACGTATCTTTTAAATCTAAGGTTATTAAAAACTCAAATGAAAAAATTGGGGTAACAGATTGTGAAATGAAAGCATTTTGAATGTGGGTGCTATCAGAAACTGATTCAGGTAAGACAAACCCAGGACTGGTCTTCAGGAATGTTTTTTTTTCTTTGGTACTAAAAACATTACTGAATAAAACCATTGTCCCCAACTGAGAAGGAGGAAGTACTTTTATTATCCCCTGAAATAGCATATAATGTAGGACAGGGGGGAAGACAAGAGTTTGATCTGGTAGATGAGGTTAAACTTCATGAAAAGGAGGAATTTCCTCCCTCTGCCATCTATATACCTGATGGATAGGATTCAGAACCCATTTGTCTGAAACAATCTGTTGCCAAGGACATAAATGGAGATTTAAACTTTCTGGAAGGGGTAAGGGACTGCCAGGGTGGGAGAGGGGACAAGTTCCCTTATGTAGTTATTCTGACTTGTTTGACTCTTCTTTGTTCTGGGGAGTTTAAGCATTCTTTCTGGAACATCTCTCTGTCATTGCTTTTTTAACATCTGCTGAAAAGCATACCACTGAGACGTGTTTATTTTGTTTCTTGCCAAAATTTGATAAGGGAACCGAAAATCCTTCAGAAAAATCTATAGAAGGAGGGCTGAAAAATCTTTGGAGATTCCCTGAATCAACTTGCATATCTCATTACACTTTTTGATAACCTGTACAGCAGAGGGTACAAAAAATAAATTTGTAGCTAAAGAAGAATTCAGCATCTCATTTTTGATGCCTTCTAGGAGGTTGTGAGAATGCAGCCTGGCAAACTTCTTCAAAACAGTACCAGTGGAAAAAGCTCTAGAAGCATTATCTGCAGAGTCTAAATGCACTTCAATGAGGAATGACCTGAGAAATAGAAGAAACTAGACTACACAAAGCAGTCAAAACATTCCTCATACTTTCACAATTAGTCAGTATAAGCTTTAGCAGATGAGCCTGACAGTTCAGAATTCCAAAAATCAAAGATGTAGAAGCATGCACTTTTTCCCCAAACTAATTAATAGCTTTAGCAGCGGTAGCGTTGTTGCTTCACAGCAAGAGGTTCTCCTGTTTGATTCTCAACTAGAGTGCAGGGAGTGCCTTCTGTGTGGAGTCTGCATGTCCTCCCCGCGGTTGGGTGGGCATTCGAAAGACATGTGTAAATGGGCGAGCCTTCGTTGAAGGTTGAACGTCGAGCTGGCACCTTGGCGTTTGTGAAAATCTACTGCCAATCATTAGCGGACCAGAGTTCTGCTGTGGTGACCCCTAACCGGGAAAAGCCAAAAAACACAATAACAACCATCATTGTCAGGAGTAGGATTAGAATTAACAAAACTATATTTGCTACCTTCGGCCTGGGATTAGGATGAAAAAAATTGAAAGATTGAGGAATTTTGTATATTCTATCTGCTTTCTTAGGGGCAGCAGGCTGGCTGTCAGGGAAACCACAAGCTGTAACAACTGCATCCTACAGTGTTTCCAGCACTGTGAGGATGGGTGGAGGTTCTGGAAATTCCAGCTGAAGCAGTTCATAGTGTTGTCTAAGGAAATAACAAACCTCAGTGTCCCCCCACTGGAAACACTGGCTCATTCTGGAAATAATATCAGAGAATGTGAATTCCTCATAGGGAGATTCATATAGCAAACTCTCCTAAGAATCTGAAACCTAAGGAGAAAAAAACTGCATCTGTCCCTTCACATTCTCCTACAGATTCAACATCTTGAAACTCTTCAGGTAAAGATGAATCCAGTTCTCTTTTACCAGAAACCACCTTACGAAAAGGGCAATAGCTTGCATGTGACCTTGAGCCAAGCTCAAAAAATTACTCCTGTCCAGGGAAACTGACACAAAAGTTAAATGTTTAGTTTTCTGTCTTTTATAGAAAAAATAATGCAAACAGACCTAGTATTCCCAGCAACAGCTTCCACAGGGATAGCCACTACATTCCTAAGCATGGGGATATTCTTTGCCCCTTCTCCCATGACTGACAAGAGTGGCTCTCTTTTGCCCTGTGAGGCGACCCCAACAGCTACAGAGGACATGGCTAACCCCCATTGCATAGTGCCTGTATAGACATCATCAGAGAGATCCTAGGAAAAAGATGAGTCATCTGAGGAACCAGCTTTGTCCACAGCAGAGTCACCCACCTGCAGCTGTGGAAAATTACCAACCTTCTCTTTTTCTGGCTGGACAAAAATCCGACTGAAGGACCAGTAGATTTTTCCACAGTCAAGCTAGAAAAGGTACTTCTTTCCCAGAGATGCTTAGCAGCAATAGTCAGTAAAACATGAACATTGTAAAAAATAAAATTTTCCCACAAAAACATTGTAAAACACACTTTACATGCTTTCCCCAACCCCAAAACATAAAATAGATAAAGTTTCTCCACAGGAAAAAAAGTAGTTTTAAACAACCTTTAATCACAAAAGTAAAAAAGTGTGGTTATGTTAAAAAGTACATAAAAGTCACAAGACAGTCAAGAAAACGACTTTTGCCTGGCTTAAAAGTAATTGTTTTCAGAAGAACTTAGTTTAATCAAGTTTAAAAGTAATGTAGAAGGTTTTCCCCCAAAGAGAACTTATCTGCCCAACAATGGAATAGCATTAGCTGACCCTCAATACTCAAAAACCCATAGAGGAGTGTTCTTCTCAGTGGCAGGAAAGCTATAAAGGGCTTGGCACCCATTCCTGCCTTTTTAGTAAGCTCAGCATGAGCTGTTTCATTGTTTTGCATGTGGAAGGTGCCTGAAGGTTTGTAAGCTGGCTGTTATGTCCTGTACAGGAAATAAACCATATAGCTTAGGCTACTACAGAAGTGATCAATATGAAGAGCATTTTCCTTTTAATATAGCTCTGCTCACACCAACGGCAGTTTGTGCAAATGGAAGATCTCCTAAAGCTTTTAAAGCTGGCGGGTGGTCATATCCAAGGCAGAAATATAACCCAAATAGTTTAGGTTCTAGTAGATCTAGTAGAGCATCTACTGTGTGGGTAAGTTTTACGTAAACATCTGTACAGCCCATACCTCTCAACCTCTTAGCATCAGAAATCTGGACAGAACCAAAAACTATTGGGGGGGACAAAGGCTCAAAAATAGGCGCAGATATTAAATATTTCTCCTATAAACTTAGAAAGTTGCTAGAATAACAGGTTTTGCAATAACATGCATTTTCTGAAGGGCATGAAGTCTGAAACCCAAATGTCTATCGTTATTTAGTGAATTCAGTCCTCAATGATTGACAGAAAATCACAAATATTATGAAGAACAAACCAAAAATATGAGACAAAAATATGGACATTCTGCAAACATCTGGACGGTTGAAAGGTATGGTACTGTGTTTGAAATAAAATATCTTAGGCATCAGTTTGTGTTCAAAACATTTCCTTAAAACTTCAAAAGGGGTCTATATTATTTCATCGACCACTTAGAATGTCAAATGCCTAAACGTCGACACTAAGGATCAAAAACTGATAATGTCGAATGGCCAGTTAAGCAAATTCTTTCATCGGGAAAGAATTTGCTTGGCCATTATCAGGAGTTTGCCCTTTCCCCAATGTAGAGCGATCTCGGAGTTGGTATATTTAGTTTGGGGAGGTATGGGAGGCACAGCCCCACATCGGGGGGTGGGGGGTGAAACCCCCAATTTGTTACAGCTTGGAAGTTTGTGTTACTTTGGCATGGTCAAGTGAATTCTTTCCTGATGAAAGAATTTGCTTAAATGGCCGTTCGACATTGTCAGTTTTCAGCCCTTAGCTGTCGACGTTTAGACGTTTGACACGTTAAGTGGTCGATGATTTAATATAGACACTTCAAAGGTAGAAATAGTGATTCATTTATTTAGAGCTGAAGTTTACCTAAAATGGACAAACCATTTCCTGATATGAATTAATAAAAGAATGTCTGGGGATATTCAGAAGCATTGTATGTTCTGACAAAAGCTTAACGATGAAAAAACTAAGGCTCTAATACCTGTCTATTGCCAGAACAGTTGAATATATAGTATCCAGAAATGAGAAAACCCAGATTAAAAGGATTGCAGATTACCAGGTGTACAGTATATATCTTAATGAAAACACAGACACCTCAGCTTGCCATCCTTATTAAAATGAAGTGTAAAATAAAATAGCATGGTCATGGAAGAACTGCAGGTATTGTGGCTCATGAAAGGAGCAACAATGGAAAGAAGCACATATAAGGAGGTAAAGAAAAATTTCCGTAATTTTCATTTGCCACGAAATAAGCCTGCTGATGAACAAGACACCTTGAAATGTATTCAGATCTATCCATAAATTGTTTGTATGTGTTCAATTATGCATTTCTAAAACAGAACATTTTATCATCTCTGTTCCTAAATGTACTATGGTGTAACATGTAAACTTCATACACTCACTCTCCTCCTGTGTTAATATAAGGTATGAGTATTTCTCCAGTATAGCATGTAATCAATTATTCTTACATATGCTGCAATGTAACATGTAATCTTTGTACTCCCTCCATGGGTCCTGTAGTAACAGGTCATTATCCCCATTCAATAAATTTTATTAACAAATATAGTGGATTTTGATCAAGTCTCCAATCGTAACTGTATTATTATGTGTCCGAGACATAGATGCCGAAAAATTCTCCTCAAGACTGAAGTCCGAGAGTTGAATTTTGGCATCTGTGTTGAGAACACACGACTTGATCAAAATCCACTATATTTGTATATACATATACATACACATACATATGTATGTATATATATATATATATATATATATATATATATATATATATATATATATACATATATCACAATCGATTATTGGCATAGATAGAAGGCAAAAATGAAGATGTTTTAAATTCTTTTGCTTTTACTTGTTAGCCAAACTAATCTTTACAGCACTTGGGGGGTGATTAACAATTGTTAAAATTTGGTCTTGCACTACAGAAGCACTTAACTAGTTTGTCTTTTTTCCCAGTATTGGAGTGTAATCACATGTGCCATGCACTACAAATAAATAACAGCTGGGACTCCATCTGAAACAAGAATAATGACTTTGTAACATTAATACTTAACACTGGACATAATGAAATTATGGTTCACCATTTTATTATTCACCAAGAGCAGTTTTATGCTTTATTATTCACCAAGAACAGTTGTATGAGAAGTCCCTTAAAATGTAACAAATCACAGAAAGCTTGTTTAAGCTGTAAACTGTATTAGATCCAGCAGACGTAAACATAGATAGTCTTGAGCCTTTGTTTTGCAAGTCAAGTCTGAATACAGTGATATCATTTATTTCACCCAAGTTAGCTGGCTAGCCAAATTTTGGTCTCTTCATGAATGCATTTAAACATTCATGAGACAAGTAGGAAGCTTTTTGTTATAACAACATGGTTCAAACACTAAGCATTTACACCTGACAGACCTAAATATTTAATAGCCTTTAATGGTGAAAATTAAGGAAAAAAATAGTTTCTTAACAAAGTGCACATGACCTTGTTTTTCCAGCTTTCATAACAGGCAGAGTAAATGAAAGATTTGGAGACTTCAAAAAATAATCCCTGGATAGTAGGCAAATGGTTAGAAATCTTTTTTTTTTTTTAATTGCATCTAGCTGCAGTTTCTGTAAAACTCCTTATAGAAAAGACTGACCTGCAGAACCAAAGTAAACTGAGAACAGCCTTCTTCCAAACAGCTGTCAATACTTTTTATAACTTACATGTTCCTTATGAATTACACCCCAACCTGCTATGACTATCACCTTAGATGTATTTCCCTGAAAATAATTAGCTTTTCAGTTGAAAAACATTAACTGAAGATCTATAACTCATTTTCTGAATGTTCACTTGCCAGCATTAATTTTGTTTGTTTTGTTTTTTTTTTTTTTTGTTTTGTTTTTTATTTTTTATTTTTGCTGACCATCAGCTTTCTCTCTTGGCTGCCCTATTTCACTCTTGTGTTTCCGGCTCGTGGGAGACTTGTGGCTTATTTGTTCATTGAGGATAACGGATGAGTGAACTGGGAGCAAAACTATCGCACATGCAGTGAAATAGGATTCTCTTCTGGATTCTTTTTGTCCTCCCACTTAGACTCTGTTGTAAACCTTAGGATGGCTGTGCAAAAGGCATCAGCACTTGGTTATCCCATAGTTTCATAAGGGATATAACCCACCAGTATAGCCCCAACTACCTTCTCCAGAAGAATAGGCTATTTATTCGGTCTATACCAGGGAAATCATGCTGTATGCATGTCCTCACCCTTCCCAGTGACAGAGGTGAATGGGCACTGCTCTTTCAATCTTTTCTAATCTCATCTGCACTCAAAATGCCAGGGCCACTATTTCAAATCCTGTCACCTGAATTGCAGTTAGGGCTCTATCCATCTGCTCCACAAAGCTGGACAATTCCGAACTCTAATTTAAACTGCTATTTAAAATGCATATTACAGAATATATTACCTCTGTAAAGAGAAACAGTGTTGACTACCTCTTTAACTCCCAAATCAGGTATGCATATGTATTGTAAATGTATGCATGGCACTCAGAATTGTGTTGAGTGCATTATGTTACAAATGTTATTTTTATAGTTGGCTCAGTTATGCAGAGGTTAATGTTAGTGCCTCACAATGTTTGGTTGTCTACTTTGATTCTAACATAGGGTGTTTCTATTCAGTGCTTATATATCCTCCCTACATCCAGGTTACTTTTCTCTGGCTGCTCTGGTTTTCTCCCACATCCTGAAGACATATCACATGTGAAATAACAATCCACTAAATTGCCATTTGGAGTGTGCGTGTGTCTGCGTGTCTGTGTGAGTATGTGTGTGTGTGTGTGTGTGTGTGTGTGTGTGTGTGTGTGTGTGTGTGTGTGTGTGTGTGTGTGTGTGTGTGTGTGTGTGCATGTGTGCTCTCTGGTGTGCATAATGCTCTGAACTGGTGCCCCATTAATGATAAGCTTATATGCCTTGTATTCAGCGACTGCTGGGAATCCTGGGACATGCCTGGATCCCCTGTGACCCTGCACTATATTTAATAGGTAACCTCCTGATAGTTTTGCATGCCTTGGTCTCTTCTACTTTGGATTATTGCAATACCCTATACTTGGGACTTCCTAACACCAAAAATCAAACATATACTGATGATGCAGAACTCTAATGCAGGGCTACTAACTCATTCTGACTGTTACCAGTATACCATGCCTGTCCTATGAATCCTGTACTGGATTCCTGTTCATTACAGGATCAAGTATTAAATGCTGGTATTGGCTTATTTGTCCACTCATTATTTGGGTCCTGTCCCCCCAGACAGAAAGAGTTGGTTGTGCCCTACTGCCCTACCCAAATTTTGAACTTAGCATCCCAGGTGCTGCTAACAGTTCTGCAGGTGCATCTTGAAATTTCAGGGTTCCACCATTTTCTTACAAGCCACCTGTAGAATCTGTTATATCAGTGGCTTTGGGAGATTCCATCTTTGGCTGACTTTTACAGGACACTTAAAACTTATTTTTTTTAATAAGCATTTAATGGGGTGCAATGATTGTGTCATTTTTACAAATTTCCTGTATTACTTTTCCTATATCACAGCTGAAACAAAATGATTAAAGACCAAGTTTTGAGATCTTCGACACTTGTAAAATGGAAAAGTATTTATTATTACTGCTGCTAAGAGAAATACAGGAGACCAGTAAGAATCAAAGGAGATATCTACACAACAACATTTAGCTTTAATCGCTCACATCATCATATGACTGTCTCATCAAAAGAGCACATACAAACAGAGCAATATTTTTAGATGAAATCTAAAAAGACTGAAAAAGAAAAAAAAAACAACCCCTAACATCCCCTGTTAATTATACATACCAAACTCAGAGATTGCACAACAGAGGGGAAGAGCAAATTCCTATTATAGAAAGTAGCTTGTAGGCTGGAAAACATATACTGCACCCATATATATATATATATATATATATATATATATATATATATATATGGCATAAAATGATTTTTTGATCACTGGTATGAGTTTTCTTAAAGATTTATAAGTAATATTGTGGTTTGGTTTATCACAGTGTGTTGTAATATGTGAGCTGATGGTGCACAGGGATTTTTCCTGTTGTAGTGTGATCATGGAGTTGTTACATATACATTTGGGGAGTATGGGGGTGTAGGGGGACTTGTCCCCTACAAAAAATATTTGTTCTTTTTTTATTTCAGTTTTACAGATTTGAATAAAATGAATTTCGTTAAGCTGTATTCAGATAAGTTGAGTTTTTGATTAAATGACAGACAGCTATTCATACATATATATCTATATCTACAGCCATTCATGTGTATATATCTATATCTATCAATATATATGTGTGTGTGTGAGTGTGTGTGACAGAGAGAAAAAGAGAGAATGTGTATGTACGTGTGTGTTTGTGTGTGTGTGTGTGTGTGTGTGTGTGTGTGTGTGTGTGTGTGTGTGTGTGTGTGTGTGTGTGTGTGTGTGCACGTATGCTTGTGTTCTTTTGGTTTTGCTTTACAGAAGCATTACAGTTAAATGTTTAACCACATGAACAAAGCTTTGCAATTTAGACAGGAGCACAGAATCACTTGTGCATGTCTAGTAGGGATTCACTTCTAAATTTCAAAATGCTGAAATATTGAATTTTGGCATCTCGAGACCAGAAGAATGAAACTCTACAACCACGAAAACCCAAAATACAGATACTCAAAACACTGAACCCTCCCCCGACAAAAAAATAAATAAAATAACAAAACACACTACTCTACGGTTAAGCAAGGGGGCAAGCCCACCTGCACCCCCCCCCCAAGTGGGGGGCTGCACCCCCTGCACCCACCCTATTTATGTATACCAACTCCGAGGTCGCACTAACACAAAAACAGCAACAAACCTGCCTCTACGAGCCCTACACTCCCATTACACATACACCACACATGTAAAACAATCACCACTCAACACCTACATAAACACACCCTCACCCACCTAACCTAAACTACACCTACAGCATCCAAAAACATATCAAAAACACATCCCTGCCCTAAATACTTAACTACTACACACTTACCTGCCTCTCCAAACATAACTGCACATCAACCACCATCTTCAACACGCAGACACCACTACTTCTTAAAGACACAGAACACTATACACACACACCTGGAAAAACTTACCGTACATTCGACATTCTCAGATTTGACAAAGTGCAGTTTTGACCAACTGCACTTTCGTTCTTCTGGTCTCGAGATACTGAATTTCAATATTTCAGTATGTTAAGATTCAGAAGCAAATCCCTAGTTGACATAACCTGCAAAGGGATGAATTCATTGCATCAAATAAGCCATTCTTTGTTAGTATATGGCTAGATTTCAAAGATCCACTCATCTGTCTGGCCTCACTTTGATCTTACAAAGGTGCATGCACATTTTGAAGCTTTGCTTCTATTTATTTATTTTTTAACATGCATTCCTAACCTATGCCTGATTAGTTTCATGTGCATGCCCATCTGGCCATCTATCCATCCACAACTGTGCTGGGTGAAACCTCTCCACACAAATTCTTTCCCAGCAACAGCTGAAAGCATCTGTCAGCAGAGCTGCTGGCTGAGTAGCCATCAGTACTTTTCTATTTTACCCTTAACTGGTTCCCAAATCTTTCTCTGAAACTGGAGGTAGTAAGAGATCAACATTCCTGCCAGTCATGTACAAGCAGACATGTTCTTCCATCTTTGCTCTGCACCAGAATGTCTGACTGGGTCCTGTTTCATCCCAAAATATGTTATCTTCTACCTCACACCAGCTTTAGATGCAAGAAGCGAAACCTCAGTATACCTCCCTACTCCAGATGGCTCCAGCACTGCCTGAGTCCCTATCTGAACCTGGGGTATGTGGTCTGTATTCAGGGCTCCATCACTCTCTAGCACAAAGCCAGCTAGTTTTGTTTTGCATTGGAACATTGTTTTTTCTTCTTCTTAAACTCACCCATGCTGAGCACACTGAGTTACTTCTTGTCCATAATATTTCACAACCTTTAATGAACTTTCAAATAGTATTTATTTAAATGGATAGCTTGGGAGATCAAAATGATTCATAATTAATTCTTATTAGCAAAAAACTGAGACAAAGACAAATATAGCAATAAAATGGCAACTGTAAAATGAAATAAGATATTCTAGATAACAGCATGGAGTTTATTTACTTTTAGAGATTTAGTGTAAAACAAGTGCAAGTACAGCTTAACAAGCCACAAAACGTATCAGCAACATATCAAAACAATCAAAAATATACAATATTCACATTAACAGAAGTTAGAATAATGAAGACTTTACAAAAATATAAATGGAGGATCCATATTATGCTATAATGATCTAAACATTCTCAGGTAATCTAGAGGATTAAAAGCAACAGAGGAAAAATAAGCAGAAAATGTACATCCCACAACAGTACAAATAATGGGCTGATTCTCAAAAATTATATTACTGTCATATAGTATTAATAAATAATCCATTTCCCTGCTTGTAAGACTGAAGTACTCATCAGTGTGAGACTAACAAGTAGGGTTTAACATGAATAGTTTTTTGTTGTCCATGAGTGCCTGCCCAAGGATAACATAATGAAAGGAAGGTTAAGGAAAGGCAGTTTCCCAGAAGTAGCCTAGTTTAGAGGTATGACCTTGGTTAAGAATGGTAGGAAGAGAGACAGAAATGTGTCTGCAGGCAGTATATGATATATTTAGTAAAAGGGACGGGTGGAGGTTGTAATTTCTTTTTTTTTCTTTTTTGAAGGAAACCTCACTGCTCAGCACTTAAGTGATTAATTCTGTGCACTTGCACAGTATCTGAGGTGTGGTGAACACTGAAGGTGAGTTGAGTTCATTAAGGTTATGATTGGTAGGTATGTAGTGAGATGTGGTTTATATAGTAATTTTACAGGAACAGGATTGTCCTTGTGGTGGCAGAAAAATATGGGCAAGAGGAAGTAGTGGTAGTTCATAGTGGCTGGGTGGGATAGTTAGGGCTAGTACTGCCATGGGCTTGCTTGCATGTTCAGAGATGTCCAGAGAGCTGATACATTAGATCTCAATTATTCCACCAGGAAATGGTGGTTAGATAGTATCCCAGAATTGAAGGGAGACCAGCAGCTTTGTTTTGTATAGGCAGATGGTTTCCAAGGGGTTTAGTGCATTTCTGCCCTATTTCTGGTCATACAGTGATTCTGGTCTGGCCACCATGGTGGCCATTAACTTTTATAAATATGGTGCTATGGTTTAAAGCAGTAGTTTTTGTTCTTCCTGGCTGTTTTAATGCAATGCTGGCTTACCTTCCACATGGTTCTATGGGATCTCTCTGGGTCTCATCTTTGTAGCAAGGAAGAGGCGTGAGGCATGTATCCATGAGGCAACATTATGTGTGTGATGTTCAGTGCCCAGGAATCTCTCTCTGTGGCACCAGGATGGACACCAGTGAGAGAAGAGAGTCATACCTTCCATACCTTAGTCAGCCAATGAAGTGCCTCAGGCTGCCTTTGTGAGAATTCTGTACCTTACTTATCTGGTATTTGGGTATTTACAGCACTACATGTGGGGTGAACCAGCTGTAAAATGCAATAATACAGGTGTTCTTCCTTGTGAAAGAAGTGATGTCTTTACATTTGGAGAAATGAAGGTAATGAAGGAGAATGACATCAGCATGGTTAAGCCCTATGGTCAGAGATGCTGCTGTGTCTCATGCCCCTGATGTCCAAATTTCCAGCTGTTCAGGGATCAGGCCATGTCTGTCAGGGGAACACAGATGTTTGGTGCTCAGGTCTCTCTGCCTGTTATCTACTTATCTGGCCTCAACAATGACAAAGTGGAACAACTTCACCTATACAAATATTTGTCAATTTAGACCCTTCCATCTCATTCACTCCCTATTCTGCTATATCACAGATAAAGACTGATATTCAAAGTCATTATGCATGTGTGCAAGAGGCATGTACGCTGGTTGATAATCATTTGAAATGTCAGGACCAGCTAGAGCTTGTCCTGAAACGGGGAGACTGAATAGCTGAAGAATGGACTAACATATACTAAGCCCAAAATTGCCATTTCTCAGAGTATGGTGATCTCAAAGCTGAAATATACAAGTTTGGGGGGCTTGCCCCCCACATGAGAGGGTGCAGGGCCCCTGCAAAAAAAAAAAGTTTAAAGGAGAAGAATTATATTCAAAATTCACTCTTCTCTAGTAGTTCATAGGTTCATAGGTTTATACTAGGCTATCTGCCCTAAGGCATTTATAAGCCTAGCCCAAAGTTATGTGGCTTACGCCACCCCTTATGATAGAAATAATGTGCCCATTAGTTTGTTGTGCCTCTGTCCAGCAGTGACACAGAGATGATTCCCGGGGTAAACCTATGATCGCCCATCCACCGGTCAAGATTTCTCTTGAACAGAGCCAGCGAGGTGCTCTGCCTCACATGGACCGGGATTTTATTCCACAGCATGGGGAGTCTCTGGGTGATAAATCTATCCCTCCAGCACGTCCTATTTATATCCGTGCTAAGGTTTAAGTCACTTGCTCTAGTGGTTCTGGTGGATTTGGATTTTTTGAGGTGGAGCATGTCCATTAATTCCTGGTTGGTCATGGCCTTGTATGTCAGGCACAGGTCACCTCTGAGCAGACTGTATGCAACTGAATAGAGTTGGAGTTTCTTCAGTCTGGCAGTATATGGCAGGTTTTGGAGTCCCTTTATCCTTTTGGTGAGGAACTTTTGGGGTCTCTCCAATTGCTGAAGGTGTCGGGTGAGATACATCCCGAATGGGGCATTGTACTCGATCATTGGTCTGATAAGTGAAGAGTACAGGGGAACAATGACCTCACTTGATCTGGATGTGAATCCCTTCATGATCAGATGGGCAATGTAGAAGGTCTTTTGAACCACTTTAGCAACGTGAGTGTCAAGCGAGAGGCCACTGTCAACCTGGGTACCCAGGTCCCTGATAACCTCTTCTGTGCTTAGTGGGTTGCCACCTATATGGTAGCTTGGGGTTACCTTGTTTTTCCCGAAGGGTATGTCTATACACTTTTTGCGTTTAACTTCAGGCCATGGCTCTGGCACCAGCTATCAGTTTCCGTGAGACCCCTCTGAAGGATGTCTGTGTCCGATGTACTATCCACTATGGCACCCAGTTTGCAGTCATCCACAAACTTTGTCAGCCATAGTCCTCCTATGTTTGCCTGTACTTCTGAGAAGTAGATGCCAAACAATAGGGGGCCAAGGACTGAGCCCTGTGGGACACCACTTGTAACCGGCTTGGAGTCTGACATGGCTCCAGCAACTCTAACCCTGTGGGTTCTGTCCTTTAGCCAGTTTGCAACCCATCTTGTGACATATGGGTTTACATTTAAGCTGGTAAGTTTCTCTATGATACCCGAGTGGTGTATTGTGTTGAAAGCTTTTGCAAGGTCAAGGTAGGCTGTATGGACTGCCTTTCCCTCATCAATGGCCTTGGTAACTGTTTCGAAGAAGTCGACCAGGTTCAAAAGGCAAGATCTGTCCTTGACAAAGCCAAACTGGGTTGGGTCCAAGGTCTGCAAGTCCCCTATGTTCTTGTTTATGAGTTCCATTATGATCCTCTCCATAGCTTTGCAGACCAGGCTTGTTAAGCTTATGGAGCGGTAATTACCAGGGTCCGTAGAGGCACCACCTTTGTGGAGTGGGACCACAGTTGCCGTACACCACTCCTTAGGCACATATCCTGTGGTAAGGCTAAGATTACACAGCTTTTTTATGTGCGGGTTTAGTTCTTCATTGAATTCATGTAGCACACAGCTGGGGACACCATCCGGTCCCATTGATGCTGTGTTTTTAGCTTTAGAGAGAGCAGCTTTCACCTGCGCATTTGAGATGTCTGGGAGGCTACACTCTGTTGGGATAGTTATCTCTCCTTTTGGGGGGGAGAGGGGGGTGAAGTTTGCACTGAACCTGTCTGCCAGTATGTTGGCAATGTCTGTGGGCTCAGTGATTTTTGTATCATTTTGGACTAATTCTGAGCATATCTGGGAGTATCCACCCAGGTTTCTGACATAGCTGAAGAAGGCCTTATGATTGTCTTTTGAATCTATGGCAATTTTTTTTTCAAAGTTGGCCTTTGATGATTTTATGAGGGATCGTATTTTCTTGCTAGTACTGATCAAAGATGCCTTCCCTTTTTGGGATTTTGCTCTATCATGTAATAGCCTTCTCCTCTTATTGTAAAGTTTGTTTATGGCTGGGGTCCACCAGACTGGACGTTTGCCCTTGGTGGAAAGAGTCTTGGTTTTATTTGGGATTGCCTGATCCATGCAGTCCTGAAGGTGTTCATAGAAGGCATTTGTAAGGGCTTCCACAGCTTGGGTTGTGGTTTCCATTGGCTCGGGGGCCTTGAAGGATACCACACCTGTCTTGAGTAGTGTGAAGTTTGCTTTAGAGAAGTTCTTCACTGTGGTCTTTTTTGTTTGGGGTGGGGGCGGGATGTGGATTTCTAGTGAGATTAGTTTATGATCTGATCTCACCAAAGAGGGATATACTTCCGGTGTGGAGCATTTTGTCCCCATGTTTGTGATGATGAGATCTAGTATATTTTCTCCTCTTGTGGGGACGGTGACTCATTGTTCCATGGCATTTGAATTTATGAACTCCAGGAACCTTTGGGCTAGAAAGTTGGGGCTTGAGTAATGTTCCCAGTCTATATTTGGGTAGTTGAAGTCACCCAATATGATGGTGTTTGGTGATACATTTATACCCTCCAGTGTCTTCAGGAAGGCTGTGTGGGTTTCCTGAGTTTGAGAGGGTGACCTGTAGCATGCTACAAATTGTAGAGCAGTTTTGCCTATGGTTAATTGTACCTGGATGGTTTCCGATGCTTTGTGCGTAGCCACCAACCTGGAGGTGTGGGTATCCTTGATGAATATGGATACACCCCCTCCTTTTGTGGTATGGTCCGGGTTTTGTGGCCGGAACGCATGATATGAGGTAAAACCTGATAGTGCCGGGGTGCTCTCAGGAGCCTTGAACCGGGTTTCAGTCACAGCACAGACATCGATGTTCTCCATACTGAGAAGGGCCTCGAGTGTGTGCATTTTGAGATTTAGACTTCTGGCATTGAGCAGCATTACCCTTAGTTTCTTCCCGTTTTTGTTTTCTAGGATGGTAGGTTTAGAATTTGAGCCTTGCCTAAAAAAGGCACTATGGGGGTGGCAAGAGCCTTAGCCAATATCCGGAATCCCAGGGGTGACAGGTGCAAGCCGTCCCTTGCGAAGCAGCGTGGCTTGTCAAGCATGTCATCCCAAGCAGACAGACACTGGATCCCCTTTGAATGACACCAGAAATTAAGCCAATTGTTAAAGCTGATCATCTTGTCACTATATTGTGGCGTCATTCGTGGTGAAGGAAGGATACTGCTCAGGGTCAGGGTCATACCTGCCTGGGCTACATAATCAGAGAGCTCCTCTATGTCTCTTTTCATGTAGTCCAGGGAGGTACGTCTCAGGTCGTTCACACCAGCATGGACAATGACTGTGTCATACTTGTACTTGCCATGGAGTGACCTGAGTGCTTGTGTCATGTGGCGGATTCTAGCGCCCGATAGGCAGCTTACCGTGACCTTCTCCTTGTTCAGCCTGGTGAGTGGGACGTCAGTGTGTCTGACTATCAATAAGTAGTTATGGTCTTTTTTTTTGGCTTGTCGGCACTCAGCATTTCAAGTGCCAATATTTCACTAGAGAGCCATGCTAGTTGCATATAAGCACAGACAAGATGCAGTTCAGAGACATAAGCTACGTTCGTGGGCAGCAGTTAGAAACTTACTAAGAACTTTGCAGGGAAATGAGTAGATAATAAGATATAAATTAATAATGTGTGTAAACGATGCAACTTAACTATATAAATCAGGCTTTCTTTACAGGTTTTTTGATTCAAAGTGACTTTTTGGTACATAAGTGCACTGATGTGAACTTTTATTTATTTATTTTTATTTATTTATTTATATTTGTTGACCGGGAGTGTGCCTTTTCAAAGGTGATTTTGTGCCTTTTCCAGTCACTTTGCAATCACCGAAGATGCTCAGTGTTGCTGCAAGCTGTACTGTGACCGGTGCTCTGAGTTGCACATTTCACCCTATAAGGAGGAGGAGGAGATAGAGGCAAAGAATAACCGACATAAACTTTGTAGAACAAGAATTATTTGATAGAATTAGAGCCAACAGGGATAGCATAATCGCTCTGCTGGACTTGTATGACCTGCAAACTGAAACTGGGGGAATTAATGACCTTTCTATTCCTGTGGATACCAAAATAAGTGCAGCTATCACTACACTTATCATGTGGACCTTTTAGAGCCAGACTAGGAGCACCCTGGGTATCTCACAGGCTTTGCCTTGAGGGTATTGCAGCAGCTCCTTAATATACTTTTGACCCACATGGAAGAGCATATCTATTTTCCAGTGTCACCACAGATCCAAGCCAGTACCATGAATGCCTCCTAAGGAATGGTATTTTTTTCTGGGGTACTTGGTGTGATAAATTTATCCTTGCGGCTATAAGGGCACCATAAGGACCATGGGACTAAAGACACTGTAATGGGAAGAGTTTACAGTCTATCAGCTGTCAGGAAGCATATGATGAATGTGCATATGCATCATAAATGAACTGGCCCAGCATCCTGGCAGTATCCACAATTCCCACATAGGACACACAAGTTTTCTATACTACCCCTTTCTGCATGGTAGGATTCCTGATGGTCACCTAGTTAATAAATGTAGACTATTATGGTCTTGCTATTTATAGTTATTTCTTTAAATATGAAGTGAGAAAGGTAGTTATGGCTAAGAATAACCTGCCTTTTACTTATGCTTCCCCTTCCTGTTATGTTTTCTGGGTAATGCAGGTTATTCACTTGAAGCCTGGTTATTGATCCTAGTCCAGGAACTGCAGAGGAGCACTTTACCATTGCCTTGTCAAGTCGGCAAGGGAGAGGGAAGATCCTTCAGTATGATCCTACTACTGCATGTAGAATGTTCATGGCCTGCTGCATTCTGCATAACATGAATCATACCTCTCAACTGTCCAGATTTTCGCAGAATATCCAGATTTTTTTACTCAGATTTTTGGCCTGTTCCTCATAAAAAAATTGTGGTTTCTGGATTTTTGTGGCAAATCATTGAGGACAGAATTCAACTATATAATGACATGCATTTGAGTTTCAGACTTCATATCCTTCTGAAAAATGCACTGTAATATAAGACTTTTTATTCTAGTAATGTTCTAAGTTCATAAGAGCAATACTTAAAATTTGTCCCTGCTTTTGGGGCTTTGCCCCCCCATTATTCTTGGCTTTTTCCAGTTTTTTCTGTTAAGAAGTTGAGCGCTATTAACATGATCATGTGTCAGTCTAGTCCAGAAATGCCACAGCCAGTGACCAATAGTAGCAGTGCAGACCCTCTGATGTTTGTCCTACCAATGGCAATATTGAGGGTGGCCAGCAAATGGCAAATTCCTCAGAAAACCCTCTGGCAGAAATGTGCACACTACAAAGCAGTGTAGGTAAAGCAGTGGCATCTAGTCTATAGTTACAGTGTAAAGTTACAAAGATAACAGCTGGTGTAGGCAGTACTTCCTGTTGGCTATGCTGAGTAGTGCATGGTCAAAACCAGTCATAGATTCATAGGTTCATAGGTTGGTACTAGACTATCAGCCCTAGGGCCTATACAAGCCTAGCCATAACAATTCCATGGCTATTTCTTCCCACAATATTTACTTCCCTGGACCCCTTTCTAGCAGGGTGACTGACGCAATCCCTGGGGTGAATTTCTTTTCTCCCATCCAATTGTCAAGGTTCCTTTTGAAGACGGCCAAAGAGGCGCTCTGCTTGACATGTATGGGCAGTCCATTCCAGAGTCTGGGGAGTCTCTGGGTCAGGAACCTATCTCTCCAGCATGTTTTGTTTATTGTGATGACAAGGTTTAGATCCCTGGAGCATGTGGCTCTGAGGTACTGGGATTTCTTTAAGTGTAGCAAGTCCAACAGCTCTGGGTTTGACATGGCCTTGTATGTTAAGCAGAGATCACCTCTGAGTGGACGATATACGACAGAGTATAGCTGGAATTCTTTAAGGTGGTCAGCCTAGGGCATCTGCTTTAGGCCTGTGATTCTTTTAGTGAGGTATTTCTGCAGCCTTTCCAGTTGTTGCAGATGTTTTGAGCGGTACATACCAAATGGGGCATTGTATTCTATAATGGGTCTAATGAGGTATGAGTACAGTAAGACAATTACCTCCTTTTTTCTGGATGAAAATCCCTTAGTGATGAGGTGTGCCACATAGAAGGATTTCCTGACTGTTGTGGTGATGTGGTTATCGAAGGTGAGACCACTGTCCACCTGTGTCCCTAAGTCTCTTATCACATTTTTGGTGTTTAGTGTACTGCCACCTATGTGGTAATTCACGGGTACATGCTTTTTCCCAAAGGGGATAACTATACATTTCTTGGCATTGAGCTTGAGCCCATGGCTCTGGCACCAACATCTGTTTCATAGCTGCATGGTCTTTAGTTGTCAACAGCAAAAGTAGTTTAAGTGTTAGTTATACCAGTAGGAAGGGCTGTGGGCATGTGGATGAAAGTAGCAGTTGATATGAAGTACTGTGGTGATACATGCTGAATAATCAAATTGTTTTGGTAATGAAGATGCATCCATTTTGTAATGCAATGCCATGTTTTTAACTTTTTTTCTTTTACCCCTTTTTATGATTTTTGTCCAGCATGCTGCTATGTACAGTACTTCTAATTTCCAAAATAAGTGCTTTGTTGTTTACTGTACATCTTTCTGCCATTTGTTTTCCTGTTGGGTTAAATTTGAAATGTGCTCTACATAATGTCCCCTAATGATAGTGTTGGTGATAAAACTATACATCACGAGCAAGTGTTAGCATGTGAGCTTCAGGCTGGGTTGCTACAATGATGAGATCTACTGGGTGAAGTCAAAGCTCTTGACATTGACTTAACAGTGTTGCTGTACCTGGACCTTGACTCAGACAGCCTACTCCATAATGTAAAACTCTGTCTAGCTGCCATCTTCTTGGGGAAATCCACATGCAAGCTTGCAGCAATTTCTTAGGACAGTCATGGTGTCAAGCCTACTCATCCATTATGCATTTGGACAATATCTCTGCCACGTCCAGCACTGTCTCCAAAGTGTGTCTGGTAAATCCGTATTAGTGTGGATATGGGCTGATTTGGAAGCCATGTATGCAACCATACTAAACATAAGGATTATCATGGCATTGTCCCTGCTTTACACCATTTCCATGTACTGATAAATTTCCTTACATATAACCTGTGGCACTGTAAACATCTCTACTTGACTCTCAGTGGTAGCAGCCTGGGTCTGAACTTTGTCATAGCATGTCTGATACTGTGCAGAAAAAGACCTTCTGTGTCTCTGTAGCTATCCGTGAGTAATATCTTCACCCTGTGTGTAGGCTGATAATGATGAAGCAGCTAATGCTGAAACATTTAAGACTGATATTGCAGACATTTACCATATGAAAGTATGTACTACTAGCACCTTGTCAACATGGCTTTAGACCATTCCATAGCACCACCTCTGCTCTCCTATCCTTCACTAACCAAATTAATAGTAATCGTAATAATGACATTCTATCTTCAGCCCTTTTTATCGACCTGTCTAAAGCATTTGACATGGTTAACCTCCACCTTCTCTTAAACACACTCAAAAATGTATCACTGGATGCCCTTACTATACAGTAGTTCCAATCATACCTAAATAACAGACAACAGGCTGTTCTATGGGAAAATACTTTATCTTCCCACCTCCCAGTAGCCTTAGGGGTCCCTCAAGGATCCATATTGGGTCCTTTACTCTTCTCCATCTTTACAAATGACCTCCATTCGGTAATTCCACAAGCTTACTGTATCCAATACGCAGATGACTCCACACTCATATGCTTTGCAGTCACTAACCCAAAAGATCTTTAGCACAGTTGAAAACTGGCTCCTACAAAGGTGTCTTATCTTAAACCCTAAAAAAACTAAAATGCTACTATTCACCCCCACTCGAAGAACCTCCCCACTTAACTTTACTATTACCTCAAATAATGGAACTATAACATCCCCCGAACCAACCACCAAACTACTCAGAGTACTAATAGATAATCACTTGTCTTTTGAACCTCACATTAACAACACCATAAAAACAGTTAATAAGAAACTAGGTTCCCTCTATAGAATTAAACCCTTTCTAACTCCTCTAGCCAGGGTCGCCATTGCTGGCACACACCTTATCTCTACCCACCTGTATGCCTCCCCTATCTATACAAAAATATGCAAAAGTAACCTGAATAAACTGTCATCCTCCTACAACAATATAGCCAGATTCGCAGCAGGGTCCTCCTATAGAACTCATCATTGTATCAATTTGAATAAACTTGGATGGCTAGAATTGCCAAATCTAATACTTTTTAATCAACTAACAGTAGCCCATGAGATCCTGTATCTACCTCAAAATACACCCATACTCACATCCCTAGTCATCCCCTATAACAATCTCAAAACCTTACGCTCATCTAATAAACTACTTGTACAAACAACTAAATCCAACAATTCAGCTGGTGACACCCTGTTCTCTAATACAGTAGGCAAGGCCTGGAACAGCCTTCCAAGTCAGCTAACTTCACTATCTTCTGTTAACCTATTTACAAGCAAGCTGAAACCCTACCTCAAATCACACTGGCTATGCCCCTGTGATAACCCAGACTAACAACCATACCCCTCTTCAAGACTCCCATAATTCCTAGCCTCTTTTGAACATTATCTCATGTTAACTCTCTGATTGCAGTGAGCTTGACCTTTCTGAGGATTATTTCCTCTTGTAAATATGTATATACTGTTGAATTTCCAACTGTGTTCATATCACACCTCAACTCTTATGAGACTAAACACTATTATTGCATCCTCCTATTTGCTTTTGTATACTCTACCCATTCAACAATAGTGTTTATCCTCTGATTTCTTGTGTGACCATATTATCTGCAGTATCTTAGTTATAATTTCCATTATTAATTCATACTGCTATTGTATCAAGCTTATTTTTACATCAGGCTTCTGTTCCTACTGGTATACAGAATATAAAATCCTAGTTATGTAATATAACATAAAGTTTTGTAATGTACCAATGTCTACTTGATATATTTTGTTTGTCCTATTTGGTTATTGTATTGTGGAGCTTTTCTCCCCGGGCCTCCACTGAAAATGGACATATATTCAGCAGGACTAGCCCGGTCAACAAATGTAAAATAAAATAAAAAAAAAAATAAAATAAAAATAAATAAAATAAAATATGCCCTAACAATGTAAATGTCAGGTAAATACAGAGCAGTGCAACCTATGTGAGGCTGTTGAAAGCATAGCAAAGTGCTGGCATTTGTGTCACCTTAAATTAATCCTGTGCCCTCATCTGCTACACTATTCTCATCCCCTTATAGACAGAGTAGATACTCCTTGTTGGGTTTTAAACTTTGAACAGAGAAAGGCCCACCACCTGTGATGCTCTATGCAATTGCATTTTGTGTAGCTTTACTCCTTACAGGGGACATCCTATCATTAGCTGTCTTTCTGCATTGTGCCAAGGCATGGTTCCTTTCTCATTCTGCATTTTTGCCAGCTAGAACTTGATTCCATACATTCGCTCACGCCGCCTGTTTTAGACCCCTTTTCTGAAAAGACATTTTGATATATCATAAGTACATCTGGGAAGATATTGTCCTCAGTATGGACATTTTCTTTCCTATCCCTGTTCCCCAATAATGCAACATCTTTGCCTTAATAATTAAAAGTGTTTGCAGTTTTTAGTGCAACCCTCCCCTTACTGAGTTGAAGTATACTAGTAAATGTCTTTTAATCAATACTGCAACACCATGATGCAGGTAACAGTTGTGATGTTTCCCCCTTTACACTCTCTGTTAATGCTTAATTTATTTATGTTTTAAGAAGTCATTTGCCTGTAATACACCTAAGAATGTGTTTACTCTGCAGGCCTGCAATAAAGATGTGCGGAATGGCTGGGGGAAATTCTGTTGCAGTTATTTAGTGATGGTATATTTGGTAAAATGTAGTAAATATGCACTTTGATCATAAGCACCAAGTGGCCTATATCATTAGCATGAAACAGAGTCCCACCCTCTCAACTCTTCAAGTGAAGAGCAAAAAAAGCACTTCATTGTAATTAGCAAATCAGCTTATTACAGTGAGATCTATGCCTCTGACCCCAGTTCTTCCACTGAAGAGCAAAAAAAAAAAAAGCCATTTCTTCTACTGGCACACCAGCCAGTTGGCCAGATGCATGACACAGTGCCCACCCCCTTGCTACAGCCATTCAGGTCCCATTTCTGTGCCCAGCCCCACCTCCTCCTTTGCCATATTTTATTAACAAAAAAAAATTATTTATATTTTAAATTGTAGCAAACAGCTTGCTACAAATGTAGCAAACAGTTATTACAGTTTATACCCTGTCTGCCCTGAGTGCTATGGTGCTCATGTCTTAGTTAAAAAAAAAATCATCTTTTAAACTGTAGCAAACTACTTGCTACACCGTAGCAAGCAGCTGTTGCAATTTAGAGTACACACAGAGTGCTACAGCAGTCAGATTTGACCACAAATGATTTACCAGCTTTTAAAAGCCAGTATTGCATTAAAGAGATCTGGATTGGCTGATTGCATCCCCCAGCAACACTTTGCTCCCTTGTCAGCTGCCCATCTCACCCCACCCTAGCTACACTGCTGAGCATTTCATTGTTTGGTACCACAGGTTCTACTAAAAGAGGTCTCTATTCTGAAATAACAGTACAATTTCCAATTGGACAACTGCAAGTAACATTTTACACTTTACCATTAATTCAGAAACTATTCCTGAAGCTTTCATGATAAAATCCAATGTCAAAAACTTTTTTTTTCTGTTCTGATCCTAAATGTAATTATTCTAAACTATTAGCTTTATTTCTGGCTTTCCCTCAATGTTTACAGAAAAGCAATGACAGTAGTGTACAAACTGTGGCTGGCCACAGTGGTGTAGCGGTTAGTGTTGTCACCTCACAGCAAGAGGTTTTCTCATTCAATTCTCAGGTGGGGTGCCTTCTGTGCAGAGTCTACATGTCCTCCCTGCTGTTATGTGGGTTCCCTCTAGGTGCTCCAGTTTCCTCCCCCATTCCAAAGACATGCAGTAGGTGGATTGAACACTCACAACTGGCCATGGTGAGAGTGTGTGTTGAAGTGAGTGGTACGAATGAACTTCTGCAGCAGGGCAAACCTTGGCTTGAGATAATTGTCACTGGTGAAGCAACACCCCAACCTCATATGTAAAATGGGAAAAGGGTTTGAGGATGGATGACAGCAGTGCACAAAATGTTTAGTGACATCCATAAAGTTTCAACAGATTTACTTCAGATTGCAAAGTTCTTATGCAAATGGAGCTTGTCAGGACATAGTTCAATGATTCACAGGCACTGGTGCAAGTTGCCCATTGTTACATGTAACATCATACTGGTATCAATGAGCCATGGCAAGCATATCCACATGCACTCTATTTACTTTCTTCTTCAGGTATGAAGCAAATGCATATGTTGTTGAAATGTGTGCTTTCTGGCACTAAGCAGGCATCAGTGCAGGCTAACTGACTGACTGGATGATGTCACATTGCAGTTGGTGTGGTTAAACCCCCTAGACACCTTTGTGTCATAGCTAGCTCTTCATTCCAAATTGAATCTGGCATAAAAAATTAAATGTAGGATAGGGCCCCAAGCTCGTCTGAGAGAGAAACCAAAATCTTGACAGGTATTAAACAAGGCCAGGCTTGAAGAGGTAGGTAAGGGACTGTTAAGAAAGACATCTGGACAAAGTTTTGGCATCAACTCTTTGCCTTGACAGCAGTCCTTAGTGAAGAGCAATGCAGGCACCAACCATTATGATGGCCTGAAGAGAAGATGACCTGACAAGATTGTTTTGTGGGTCACAGAAGTGCAAGAGAGACATCCAGAATTCCATAATAACTATGACATCATCTTTACTAATGTAATATTTAACACGCTTTTTAATCGCCTAGGTGTAGTTGTAGAGTGGGGGGTATTGCAAATCTTTGCTTTATTTTTCTGCAGATGCACTTAATACTAATGCAATTTTGTAATAGCTGTATTTTAATGTGAAGCATTATTGTAGCTGTTGCCACATGCTACTACATTACTACCTGCACAGTTAAGCACATCTGAGGAATTATGCAGTAAACAATGTATGTAACTTAGGTATAGATGAAGCAGAAAAAAAGTAAAGGAAGCATCCAGTTTTTGTACAGCTCTAGCAATGACCATTTTAGGGCTTTCCTTGAAGAAAGCTTGCATGTGATTGATTATAGGTTCATAAGTATGTACTAGGCTAATGGCCCTGGGGCCTTTACAAGCCTAGCCATAGGATTACCCTGGCATCGTGCCACCCAACCTTAGTTCCCAGTGTCTGTGACAAGTAGAGCCACTGGAGTCATCCCCAGGGTGAATTTTCTATTTCCCATCCACTCAAGATTTCTCTTGAAGAGGGTCAGTAAGGTGCTCTGCTTGACATGTATGGGAAGTGTATTCCATAGCATGGACAGTCTCTGGGTTATGAACCTGTCCCTCTAGTACGTTCTGTTGATTATGGTAATGAGGTTGAGGTCTCTGAAGCATGTGTTGCAGAGGGATTGGGATTTCTTTAGCTGAGATAACATACTAGGAATTTCCAGAATTCTTATCCTCTGCAGAGGCTACTTTTAACAGCATCATATGTACCTTAGAGGGGGAGTTGGATGGAAGTATTGAACTATTTTTTGGTCAAGAAGTTTGTTGTGATGGGATTGGGATTTCTTTAGATGTGATAACATACTGTTAATTTCCAGAATTCTTATTTCCTGCAGAGGCTACTTTCAACAGCATCATATGTACCTTAGAGGGGAATGGAAGTACTGAACTATTTTTTGGTCAAGAATTTTGTTGTGATGGCAACTTTGCAGTTTTCCCCTTTGAACAAGGCCATATTTCTGCAAGTGTGCCTACTGGTAAAAGAAGTTATAGCATTATCATTGGAAAACATTCCGAACATTAAATGCAAAAATCAAGAAGAAAGCATGCACTTAATTCATTTCTCATTGAAAAGGCTACACACATTTTTCAGCCAAAGCCACATCTGCAGAAATCTGGCCTTCCTGAAATGGACAAACTGCCAAGTCACCATAGCAGCCAAATCATGGACCAATAAGTAGATCAGTACCTCTCAGTACCTCTCTTACCCCCCCCCCCAGTATCTGATTCTTCTAAATGTATCCCTTGAAGAAGTTAAGATATATCTGTAATTATTTAATTTAATCTGCAATGTGTGCCATTCTGTTATATCCTGGGAAATAACGAAACCACACGGTTTATAGAGTTGTAAGGCCTTTCTTTATTAAGAGCCTCCAGGTGCGCACCCATGCTTCTTCACACAACTTCTGCAAGTCATACAACCACCAGAACCAACAAGTTACCAGAGAATACAGAACCAACAGTACATGCTGAATTCCCCACAGCGCCCCTACAGTACAACAACCACATTACCAGCCCGAATACTACATTCCTCCCCTTTTAAGCTAAGACATACTGTCCTACATAAGCAAAACTAGGGAACAAGTTCCATAATGCATTTAATCACTTACTTGTAAATAACAAGCTAGTTATTAACTGGTTACCATACCATCTACTATTTTTTTTTTTTAGGCTGGTAATCTATACATGCACTTTTGTTAACATTGATAGTCCTTCAAGTAACTAGGTTTAACCAGCACACGCTTAGAACGGCGCAGTGGTACCACCTTAGGTGACTCCGGTGTCACTGTTACCACTTCAGGTATCGGTGTGTCCTTCCCTGGAACGGTTGGATCTTCAGAAACCTCTCCTTCCACGTTCTGGCGGTCTCCCTCAATTTGCGATCCTCCTGCCACTGCGAGCCCTGGTTCCGAACTTAACGGTAGTTCCGAGGCCAGCAGTTCCATGGCATCCTTCTTCTGTTCGCTCCTCAGAATTTGGTCTACATGTCTCCTCACTACGAAATCTCCATTCAACCTCACTTGGTACGATAATGGACCTGTGCTCTTGACAATGAACCCTGGAATCCACTTAGGTCCATAACTGAAATTTCGCGTCATCACTGCATCTCCCTCCAGAAAACTTCGCTCTCTCCGTCGTCGATCATGACATTCTTTTTGCCTCCACTGGGTCCCCTCCACCTTAGCTCGGACATTTGGATACACTAGATCCAACGTGGATCTCAATCTACGTCCTTGCAACATCTCGGCAGGTGACAACCCCGTGGTAGATTGTGGTGTAATACGATAATTGAATAACACCCTTGACACTTTTGCTGCCATACTTCCTTCTCCAGACTTCTTCATCATTGCTTTAAAAGTCTGAACAGCTCTTTCAGCACAACCATTTGTAGCTGCATGGTAGGGTGCTGAGGTAATGTGTACGATTCCATTTTTTCTCAGAAAACCCTTGAACTCTTCACTCGTGAAACATGAAGCATTATCGGATACAATAGTCTCAGGCAGTCCTTGGCTACTGAAACTCCTCCTCAAGCATTCAATGGTAACAAGAGAAGTGGGTGTCTTGACTTGATAGGCATCCATCCATTTCGAATGAGCATCCATGATTATCAAAAACATGGCCCCCATGAAAGGTCCTGCATAATCTATATGAAGTCTCTGCCAAGGCCTACTCGGCCACTCCCATGGATGTAGTGGCGCCGCCACAGGCAAGTTGCGATGTTGTTGACATGTTTTACACTCATTCACAACGACTTCAATCTCGTGGTCCAACTTAGGCCACCAAAAATAACTTCGGGCTAAAGCTTTCATTCGGGTAATGCCCACATGACCTTGGTGCAACTGCTGTAAAAGTGCCTGTCTTCCTGGGGACGGAATTATCACTCGTGCCCCCCACAATACGCATCCATCTTGCACACTCAGCTCTGTTTTTCTCACTTCATAAGGTCGAAAAACTGGATCCGTTTGTTGGACTGGCCAGCCTTGCTGAACCCACTGAAACACTCTAGCAAGCACCGGGTCTTTGTGTGTCCAAACTCTCAGTTCTCTGGCAGACACCAACGTGATGTCTTCCATCATCAAAACTCGGTCCTCCGCTTCCTCTTCTTGGATATGCCCTGGCATCGGCAAACGACTTAGCGCGTCTGCATTACTATGGTGTTTCCCAGGCTTATAAACAATCTCGTATTCATAAGCTCTCAACGTTACAGCCCATCTCTGAATGCGGGGAGAAACCATCTGCGGCACTGCTTTCATCTCGTCGAATAATGACAACAAAGGCTTATGATCAGTGCAAATAGTAAACTTCCTCCCATAGAGGTACTTGTGAAATCGCTTGATTCCAAACATCACAGCCAAACCCTCTTTATCTAACTGGGAATAGTTTGACTCCGCTGGTGTCAAAGTTCGTGACATGAACCCAATGGGTTTCTCTTGTCCATCTGGCATCCGGTGTGCCAACACAGCCCCTAATCCATAGGGTGAGGCATCACATGACAAAATTAAGTCCTTGTGACTATCGTAGTGCACCAAAACCTCTGAAGATTGCATTAGTTCCTTTGACTGTTCAAATGCTCTGTCCTGTTCCTCTTGCCACGACCACTGAGCCTCCTTCCTTAATAACTTATGTAAAGGAGCTAACAGTGTTGACAGATTTGGCAGGAACCTGTTATAATAGTTGAGTAAGCCTAAATAGGCTTTCAGTTCTGTAACATTTGTGGGTGCTGGTGCCTGTTGAATGGCTTCCACTTTATTTGGCAGGGGGTGTAGGCCTGATGCATCCACCTTGTAGCCCAGGAATTCTGCTTCCTTTGCCATGAAAGCACATTTACTCTGTTTCACCCGTAGACCTGCCTCTCGCAGTCGTCTCAGCACCTCATTCAGCGTCTCCAGATGCTCTCGAATGTTCCTTCCCGTCAACAGGATATCGTCTAAATACACAGCCACCTTTGGAATTCCTGCCACCAGTCCCTCCATTATTCTCTGGAAAATAGCTGGACTCGAGGAAACCCCAAAAGGTAAACGATTTACTTGGAACAAACCTTTGTGTGTGTTCAGGGTAACATACGCCTTTGACCCTTCTTCCAGCACTACTTGTTGATATGCCTGACTGAGGTCCAGTTTACTAAACCTTTCACCTCCCGACAGCTTTTCAAACACATCCTCCACCTTTGGCAAGGGATACTGCTCCAGCTTCGAGACTTAGTTCACTGTTAACTTATAGTCACCACATATACGTACAGCACCATCTGGCTTTAATACTGGAACAATCGGTGCGGCCCATTCCGTAAACTTTACTGGTTCAATTATACCTTGCTTAGTGAGTCTCTCTAACTCAAACTCAACTTTCTTCTTCATCGCATATGGTACAGGACGGGGTTTGTAAAATCTTGGCGTTACATTTTCTTTCACGTGTATCTTTGCTGGTGGACCCCTCCAGGTCCCCAGTTCCTCTTTGAATACTTCTTCATTGTTCTCGAGCACCTCTTGCAATGTCAGGCCCGGCTGTTCTACCTTATGGAGTTGTAGGCAGTCCATGTTTAGCTCCTTTAACCACACCCGGCCTAGCAGGTTTGGTCCCTTACCTGCTACCACCATGACTGGCAACTCTTTGACTTGGTCTTTATATTTTACCTTCATTTTCACCATTCCCAACATGGGAACTATTTCACCCGTGTAGGTTTTCAAAGTCACTGAACAGTCCTGCAGCTTACGAGCTTCTCTAGGCCATAACTTCCCATACTCTGCCTTTGACAGAACTGTGACACTACACCCCGTATCCACTTCAAACTGCACCATTTTACCATTTAAGTCCAACTGGGTTTTAATGGGATCAACTCTTTCCCACCTGGCCTCTTTCACATTAAACATTGTGAACACTTCTTCGGCTTCCCTGGTTGGTTGCTCTGTAACTTCACGCATGTGGTGTGCATACTGCCGTTTATTTTTTCGGTTTCCCTTCCTTTCCATCATACTGCTTTTTTCCTCCCCCTTTTTCGGCTGGTCCCGAGAGGGCGTTGAGCGGCACATTTTCTTTACATGGCCCTTTTTCCCGCAAGCATGACATTTTACAGTTAAAAAACGACAGTTCCGTGACAGATGTTCACCTCCACACCTGTAACAAGCATACTGACCCGACTTCCCTTGTGAATTATGCTCCATGACCACTTTATGCACTGGCAGTGGGGTCGCACTCCTGCTTCCAACCCCTTCCGTGGTCCTCTGTTGCAAATCACGAATGTCTTTAGTCGCTGTCTCTATGGCCTGTGCCAACTTTAAGGCCTTTTCAAACGACAAGTCAGGCACCGCTAACAATCTGCGTTGTATGCGGTCGTCTGCAATGCCACATACGAGCCTATCTCGTAGCATTTCGGTCAGTCTGTCCCCATAATCACAATGTTGTGCCAGTTCCCTCAACACTGCGACATACTCCATTACCGTTTCATTAGCCATTCTAGTCCTTGAATTTAACTTGAACCTCTGGACTATTGCACTCGGCTTCGGGTTATAATGTGACTGAAGTAAACTCGTCAACTCAGTGAACGATTTGTCCCCCGGTTTATCAGGACTCAATAAGTTCCTCATCAGACTGTACGTCTTACTGCCCACCGAGCTTAGCAATATGGCTCGCTTTCGACCCGCTTCCATTATCTGGTTTGCCTCAAAAAAATGTTCCAACACTTCACAATACTCCTCCCAGGTCTGTGTCTGACAGTTGTATGCAACCAGTGACCCCAACATGGAACCAGACATCACTCCAGCAGGCCCCGTCTCTTCGTCATCCGACATGAACTGCAGCTCCCCAGTTTACTCGCAGCGGACTCGGAGGCATCCCATCTTCTCGTCGCCAATATGTTATATCCTGGGAAATAACGAAACCACACGGTTTATAGAGTTGTAAGGCCTTTCTTTATTAAGAGCCTCCAGGTGTGCACCCATGCTTCTTCACACAACTTCTGCAAGTCATACAACCACCAGAACCAACAAGTTACCAGAGAATACAGAACCAACAGTACATGCTGAATTCCCCACAGCGCCCCTACAGTACAACAACCACATTACCAGCCCGAATACTACACATTCTTGTTCTAAAAGTATGCATATGGTGCTATTGAAAGTATCCTCCTCAGAAGATAAGAATTCTGGAAATTCCCAATACATTATCCAAATGCAAGTTTCATTTCTTTGCTACTTAGATGGAAGAAAGCAAAGAGAAATAAGCAAGCTGTCCTATTTGCTATGCCCTGTTAGTTTCACTGTAATTATAATATTTGACTTATTCAGTCAAACAGTAGTGTGTCAGAGTAGGAGAGGATGACATTATACCATTGCCAGTGCAGTAACCACTACATATATGTGGGAAGAATTATAAAATTATAAAATTATAATAAGATATAATAACCCAGTTAGCAATAGTCAGTAAACATACACAATCAAGGATTTGCATTAATTCACCTTTTGCCCCCTTTTCCCTTTCTTCTCACAGCAAGTATTAAGATACAAGACAATCACGACCTGTTTAGAGCAGGCAGGTACAGTGGGTCCCCAACCTATAAGTAGTGCTTCCCAAGAAAAATATATAAGTAACAATAAAAATAAAACATAAAATAAAAAAAATAGAATTAATATAATCAATTCAAGGAATACAGACTACTTTTGCAATGAGGATTATGGTCTTGAAGTAGTACAAATATATCAAATGCAGCCCTGCCAACATAACCGCATCTTTACATATAACTTCATATTGCTTTGATAATTATCCCTTATCATATATTGCATTACTGACCTTTAAGAAATAATGATGAAAATATTAATTGTCCCATTTTTTTCTATGAAATAAAAGCATTTGCAATGCAATACTTAGTCCTTTTTCTTGTCTTCTTTTTTGTCTCCTTTCCTCCTTCCTAGTTGGCTGCATTTCTTTTCAGTATCCTGTTTCTTCCCTTTTAATTGCTTACTCTTCTTATTCTCCCATGTAGTCCTGGTATTTAGTAGCCCCTCACACACTCTGTTCCAGTTTGAATATACCCTATAGTCCCATCTCTCTCACTGCTACTATGCCTACTTAATTTCCCTCTATACTACTGGAGTATTTTTTTATTGTGGTTTTCTTACTGCTCATTTAGCCGCACCATTACCGGAACGTGTGGCGGTCTATCCCCCCACCATCGGCTATAGTTGCTTGCTTTGTGGACCGCACAATATTAAAGTCCTAAAGAACAAAAAAAGGCTCCCTAACAGCTTATAAAAGAAATGGAAGCCTCCCTTTAAGCAACATGTGTCCAGATTATAACTTAGCAAGCACTGTGAACCTAGTCCTGCTGTTTATTAACTGATACTGTTAATTACCAATTCAAATATTTTATTTACAGTATTTACACTGTTTCTATGTCTCGGATCCTACTAGGTCTACCACACTCACTAAGGACTCCCTGAGAGCATTCGCCTCCCTATCCTTCTATCTTATTTCTAGTAGTTTCATCTCACTGTCCACTAGAGGGCACTATAACCCTAGGCAAAACAACTCACCTAACTGGCCCACCTCAGCTACTCCCCTGAGATGCCTCTAAACTATCCCAACTCTATTATTTTACAGTGAAATACCTACTTTTCCCCATGAACTTCCTGCCCCATCAACTGGATATTGGGCCTAGGAGCCTGAACTCTCTGTTTCCACTCTCCTGATCCCACCTTCAACAACCCCTAAGCTTGAGTCTAGCATGCCCTCCTGCATAAATCTATACTGACTGATTGTTTCTGGATCATGCACTTACATTGTCCAGCTGGGCCAGCCCGCTCCATTCACCCTCGTTATGCTCAGGCTCACTCCACTCTCCTACCCTACCACCATTCCCACCCACCCCTGACATCATTTCCTTTATTCTCTCCCCCAATTCGCCACCCCTAAACCCCTCCCTCTGACAGCAAACCTCCACTCACAATCTCCTCTTATACTCCACCCATCACCCCTCCCTTCCACCACCTATTTGACTTATCTTAAAGTCTCCCCTCCATGTGCTAGCAAACTCTAATGCCTTTGCTCATACTCATTAACCATATTTCAACCTATATCCCCTCCACTCCTGCAACAATCCCTTGTTCATCTGCTACTAAGCATGGCTTCTTTTTCCCTCCTTCTAGCACTGCTAATTACTTCTACATTAACTATATTATACAACCTATCCCCTTACAGCTTTCCCCTCAAACCTGTCCTCAGGTCACCTACCTGTATCTATCCACAGTCTCCCCACAAGCTCCTCTTTAATTCATGATAGTACCATCATCTACTAAATCAAAATCCATTCCTCTAAAAATAAAGTCAGTTACTTGGAAATCAAATCCCCGAAAGGAAAACCAAAATACTATTTATTTGCCACCCACACTCCACATCCTATCCCCAATCTCCTTTCCCTTCTACTCCCAGGTGACATTTATCCCAACCCAGGGACTGGCCTCCCCTCCCCATGTGATACCACCTCCACTCAATCCACCCCTCCCTACCCTAATATCACACCAAAAAACATCTCTCTATATCCCATTAACATGAAAAGCATAATAAACAAAACTACTGAATTCTACTCATGGATATCTCAACACTCTCCTGACACCATTGCCCTCTGTGAAACATGGTTAAAACCCCATATACCTGACATAGATATTTTCCCCCTCGGCTATAACATCCTGTGACTAGATAGAACCATGAAAAAAGGAGGTGGAGTAGCCATCATGTTTGCTAATCACCTTACTCTAACCCCTCCTACCTCTCCAGCAGAACTTTCATTAATGTAGCTGCAATCTGCATTCCACCTGGCAACAACATTGAAGTACTGGAAAATATTCTTTCCTCACTCTGCAATGGTCTCCCCAATGGAACCATACTCATGGGTGATGTCAACGTAAACTGGTTAACTGTCTCCTCTGAATCCTTCTCCTCCTCCATTAACTTACATGGTTTGCGTCTATATCACATTATAGAAATCTTACTGTATCGAATCACTAAAGGTCGACCTCTAGTGACCGGTGTAGTAAAACATCGAGTAACGCTTAAAAAACAAAAAGCAAACAAAAATAAAAACTAACTAGCATAGACAGGGGGACAAGCCCCCCTGCACCCCCACACCCCCTACTTAAATATTCCAACTCCAAGACCGCACTACATTGAGGTAAAAGCAAATCTCTCCCTACGGAGATTTCCGTTTACCTGCACGATGTTCTGTGCTTTCGATGTGGTGCTGACAATATCAGCTTCGACATTGTTGGCTTTCAACATCGTGAAGTAGACCCCATGGCTTCACCCAGCTAATATCCAAACCTACTTATACTTCTAAACCTTCTAATCAATCATCTATCCTTGACTGGATTCTCATATCTCACCCACATAAATATCACTTCCCTGAAACTTTGTCTGATACACTTAATGACCACTGCCCAATTAAAGTCCTCTATTTAAATCCTCATATGTGTAAACCCCATAAGATCAAAACATGTCACAAATTGACAAACTTTGACTCTGCCAGCTCTGGTCATTCCTCAGACACTTACACCTAAATAACGCTGTACTCTTATTTAACAACATATTCCTAAACATACTCAACTCCCTAGCCTCCATATGTAATGTAAGAATAAAAGAAGCCATATCCCTTTGGTTAACAAACTCCACCCACCTCCTGATGGCTCATAGAGATAAAACCTGGAAGCTCTGGACTAAAACTAAACTCCCATCCCACTTCCAACAGTACAGGCACCTACACAACCTCATTAAAAAAAACATCACCAATGATAAGAGAAACTACTATACTAATCCTCCTATGTCACACCTTAATAACCCAAAGAAGTTCTGGCGTATAATTAACCAAATCCTCCATCCCGGCAATCCTTCTTCTCCCCAACCTAATCCTTCAAGCACTCCTCTTCAGACTGCAACGTACTTTAACACCTATTTCATAGACTCATTAGCAAACTAACCAACCATCCTAATATCAGTACTGACAATATCCCACCCAACAACCCTCGCAAACCTTCTAACTCCTCCTCACCCTTCTCCCTAAAAACTGTATTTACCAACTACATTAAATCCTTGATTCTTAAACTTAAACCTTGCTCCCCCTCAACAGATGGTCTCCCTCCACTCTTTCTACAGAAAGCAGCCAACTTCATTGCCCTACTCATCTCTATCCTCATCAACCGATCCATTACTGAGGCTGAAGTCCCTGCAATTTGGAAAAAATTCTACAACTTACCTATCCATAAAAGAGGCAGCTCTACTGAACTGCCCAACTTTAGGCCCATAGCAATCTTATCACCCCTTCTCAAAAATCTTGGAAAAATATGTACACAACCAAGTCCTACAATATCTCATACAAGAGAAGCTATTCACCCCCATGAAACATGACTTTCGCCCTAGACACAGTACCTCCACAGCCCCAATTTCCTTCATCAACACCATCTCACAAGCTAGAGACCAGAACAAACTTATATCTTGCCTCTTTCTTGACCTCTCAATAGCTTTTGACACTGTATCACACACCCCTTTTAAAAAAACTCTCTGAACTCAACCTATCTACCTCTACTATCTCCTGGTTCTCTAGCTACCTCAGCAATCATTTCCAATCAGTTAAATGGCTTTCCTGCTATCTCCCCTGACCTTCCCATAAAGATGGAGTCACCAAGGTTCAATTTTGGGCCCTCTACTCTTTAACATATTTACCAATCAGTTATCCACATCCACACCACAGTCATCCCTGGTACAATATGCTGATGACTCCACAGTCATCACCATAGCCAATACCCCTCCCAGATCTACATACAACAACTCAGAACTCCTTTCATTCTATCGAAAACTGGCTCAACAAGAACTACCTAATCCTAAACCCTAAGAAGACTAAATTCTTGCTCTTCATTCCAAAAACTATGAATCATCTTAAACCTTCTTTTTCTATCACTTCCCTCGATAACACACCCATCACAGTTGAAACTCATACCAAATTACTCGGGGTCATTAGCGATGACCAGTTGAAATTTGACCTACATGTACTCAGTAACATTAAAAAAAATACCTTGGACTCCTCTACAGGAATAAAAACTTTTTATCCAGTAAATCCAAGACAGCCCTATCCTATGCCTACCTACTACCAACCCTACTATCCTCACAAATCCTCACCAACTTACAAATCACACTTCTGTTTAAACTGGAATCCACTTACAACAAGGTGGCCAAATTTGCTGCCGAACACCCATACTATTCTCACTACTGCTAGGCACTCTGGAAACTAAACTGGTTAGAGCTTCCTAACAACCTTCTCCTCTCTCAGCTTCCCATAATTCAGTCTTTTCTACACCAACCCTCTTTCTGTCCCATCATGCACTCTATCATCTCCCTCTATACCCTGGCTAGAAGTCTTCAGAGCTCAGACCAACATCTCCTTTCTATATACAAGCCAAAGATTAACATTGGCAAGAACCTCTGCAGCTATTCCCCAGCAAACAGCTGGAATAAACTTCCATTACACATTCAAAAAAATACTAAGCCTAAACACCAGTTCAGAAATGCAGTAAAAAACACCTAAGCAATACAAGACTATGTCAGTGTAACTATCCCCCTGACTGACCTGGCTCATCCCTCTGTATCCCTCCTCTTTTGGCACTCCTGTGTCACCTAACTTATTTTCTCTACAACTATATTTCTGTACAATACTCCTTCATATAGCCTCTCCACCATACACTTGATTATTTTTACTATAGACTCAAATAATAATTCTTGTGCCTTTCCTATGTCACTGCAAAACACAAAGTGATTGAATGTAAACATTCTAATTGTATCCTTTGTACCCTGTGACTGTACTAGATGCACTATGCTAATATGTAAATCTAATGTTCACACATGTTAAACTAAGCTTAATTTTTTTTCTGTTGGGAAACTATTGTTTACAGAACTATGTACTATGTTACTTTAGTCAGATAATCAAGTGTCTGTTATATTTTCTGGAGCTTTTCTCCCCAGGTCTCCACTGAAAAAGGGCTCTGATCCAGCTGGACTAACCCAGTCAGCAAAAGTAAAATAAATGTAAAATAAATAAATAATATGTTTTGCAGGTCAGCTTGACTGCAGTTAACCAGATATGGGACAGATCACCACCACCACCCCCACCCATTGTACACCTGCTTCACAGAGTTGGAGTGGTGCCTGGAGGGCACCCTGGAAAACCTGCATCCTGAGCTTCAGGACATGGTGGAGGCTGCAATGAAGAGATTAGCATAGAGGAGATATACCTCTTATCAAAGTCTCCTTCAGAGAGTGGAAAACTCCCCTTCTTAGTTGGCTCCAAAAATCAAGTCACTGGAAGCCTTGGCCTTCACATTAATGGGGTCCCCTCACCCAAGAATGTCAGTTCAGGGAGTAACCTGAGGATCTCTAGACCAGGGTGAAAGTGGTGGCAGCAGCCATTTGCCCCCATGTGTTTGCCTATCCTCTGTCTATCTCCTTTTCCATTTGTAGGTGTTACATATGTCTGTCTTATATGCTTTTGTCAATGCTCATCTCTTTTATAACCCTCACTCCTGTCCATACTGCCCTATCTTCTTCCCCATACTACATTATAGTTAGTGGGGAAAAAAGGGAAGTCTAACCCCACCAAAAATAAATAAATAAATATAACCCATCCTTCCCACCTTCTTAATACCTCCCTGTTCTGCTTTCTTTGCATTCTCTCTATCCCTTTTCTAACTTTCCTTTCAGCCTCCTTTCCTTACTTATAACAGCCCAAACCCTATGTCCATATCAGGACACCTTCACAGTGAAACCAAAGCCTGTGAAAGTTGCTGTATGCTGATGGTCAGCGGTACTGAGTCCCAGTCAGTGTAGGTTCTCTAGGAAAGTTCTCATGATACAGACACAGCTTGGTATTAAATGCCGACTGTCAAAACTATATGAAAGTACTTGGGAACTTATGAACATGTGCAGCACTTAAATATATATGAATCTTTCACACATTTTGCATTCTTTTTAGCTTAGGTTACACACTTTCAGTTCTGTGAAGCTTATCTGGGTATTTCTTCACATGCTTGAGAAGTTTCAAAACCAGTGCCGCTCATTCGCAGTTAATGAACTTACATATCAGCACAGTGCACAACCTGCACATTCGTCTTGCTTGTGTCTGTAGACCAGGACTATGAATATCACTCAAAATATCAAAACTCTTTAAAGTTGGTTATTTCATCTCTAAATACCTTACTCTCAACTTGTGAAAAATCCTAGCCAAAAAGTTTTCATCTCCCAAGTAGAATACACCTTCCCCGTCCTAACCATGAATTCTAGTACCAATACCCAGACAAAATTATGATTAACAAAACAACAAATTCTGGCAGTTTATCTGCCTTTAACAAAGATAAACATCTGACTCTCAAAAGCAAACTAAGACTGAATGTGTTCAAAACTGCCTACATGTACTTTGGCACTACTCATAAGTCATTGAGTTTTGAATGTGATATTATTCTTTAAAGACCTAAGAGCACCACTGAAAGACTAACAAATACACCACTTATTCTTGTCTTGCTAATGAACTTGGCAAATTAAACATATTAAATGTCAACCCACATACATTTCAGTAACTAAAACATTGGTTAAACAGTAAAACTCAGCAGGTCTTTGGTGGGGGCTTGCCTGTACAGAAGGATGTAGATTACCGGTCATGTCCTACAGGCAAGGGCGCCTGCAGGCAAGTCCAAGGGGGTGCACTTGCACCCCCCCTGGAATCGGCTGGCCGAGAAATTTATTTTATTTTAATTTAAAAAAAAGTTTTTTTTTTTTTAAAAGAAAGAGTATTCCTCTTTAAGAACGCCCTTTGCATCATGTTTTAGGCATCGGAACCATAGGGCGAGGAGGAGGGAAGCACCCTCCCACTTTTACAGCTGCAAGACCTGACTCATACGTGTGCTGCACACTACATAATTTAAAACACAAAAGTGCGCGGAAAAAAAAAATGATTGCATCAGTTCATGGTAGCCACACTAAGTCAACTCCCACAGGTCGGTAAGCTCCATTTCATTTCATTTCTATATGCAGACTGAGTTGTGATCCGTTTCATTTCCTTATGCACAGCTGTACTCCGTTTCATTTAAGGGGTGTAAGCTCTGTTTCATTTAATTTCTAAATGCAGACGTTTCATTATGCAGAGCTGTGCTCTGTTTCATTTAAGCAGGCTGTTTCATTTAAGAATAAAGAACTCCTCAAAGTGGGGAATAAAAGGATAGATATAAGCTCTGAGAGCCTCTGAGCTTTATGCACTTTCATTTTAGTTGTCATTGTCAACTACATGATGCTCTTCTTATCAAGTTAATCCAAAGTTAAAAAATACAAGAAACATATCAAAACAAATAAAAGCATAAGTATAAAACTGTTAAAAGAATGTTCATATATTTCTACATTTCCTTCTGGAAGTTGGAAAAAAGTGATGCATTTATCATGCTCATTTGCCTGTTACAATTGACTAATTTGATAATTCTCTGCTGTGGAAAATGAAAAATGCTGCAGACTGAATACAGAGAACTTTTCAGGAAAGTAACTTTCACCGTACATATTCAGACCACAGCACACTGTCATTTAAGTTAGAATGCTAACTTAAGTGGCTTATTTTTTTTTCATTGCTGATTAACTGCTACTTCAGGGTAGATAGAACATAATTCCGATCTGATCAGCATTTTACAGTATAACATTTTAGCTACACAACCCACAGTTGCTATTTTATATAACACCAGCATTTTATCACAAAAAATAGCTTTAGTATTTGAGAATAGATTGCATTGCTTGTGGATCACATTTGTAGCAACAATTCCCCTGTGACATTTTATTTGGACATAAAAACAATTAGGCAATGTATTTCTAGATCCAAACCTGAATTCATTTTCTAACTGTGCTTTAGTAAGCAATTTTATTTAAAGGGTATGTAAGCTCTGTTTCATTTCTATATGCAGGCGTTTCAATTTAAGCCGGCTGTTTCATTTCATTATGCAAAGCTGTGCTCCATTTCACTTAAGGTGTGTGTGTGTGTGTGTGTGTGTGTGTGTGTGTGTGTGTGTGTGTGTGTGTGTGTGTGTGTGTGTGTGTGTGTGTGTGTGTGCGTGGTGTGTGTGTGTGTGTGTGTGTGTGTGTGTGTGTGTGTGTGTGTGTGTGTGTTGCCCCAGTTACTTATACTTGGGGGTTAGAATTACCCAGGTTCAAAGCCTGAACCTTAGGCACAACAGCCTGCATTCTCTACCCACGCCATTGCCACCAGTCCAGTTGTGATAGGTCCTCTTACAATTTGTGGTTTTGTGGCAAATCAGTGAGAATGGAATTTACTAAATAATGATAGCCCTTTAAGTTTCAGTCTTTCTATCTTTTCTGGAAACACATTGCAACACAAAACACTATTTCAGCAACTTTCTAAGATAATACAAGCAATATTTACAATATGTCCCTGGTTATGGGCATTTGCCTCCTCCCCAAATAAATTCTGTCTTTTTCCAGTTTTCTTCTGCTATGAAATTGAGAGATTTAGCTGTGGCAAGTGGATGGTGCAGTGGTAGTGTTGCCTCAGAGCAAGAGGTTCTCTGGTTTGATTCTTGACTGGGGTGCCTTATGTGTGGAGTCTGTATGTCCTCCCTGTGTTTGTGTGGGTTCCCTCTGGGTGGTCTGGTTTCCTCCCATATTACAAAGACCTTGGTCTGGTGCATTTCTCCCTGCACCTCCGCTGAAAATTGGCTTCGTTCCAAGTTGTACTTTCCTGTTAAATAAATGAAAAATGTTGCTGAGGGCTTCAGGAGAAGAGAAGTTTAGTGCTGCTTATTCCAAGTCGGTTTGTATTGTTAGTAGCAAAACAGGTAGTAGCCTTACTTTTGATGCAGAAGGCTGGGGGTTCTACTTCCACAGTATGCAGGTGGATTGTTGATACTGTACTGCTGTACTTTAAAGGGAGTGGATGCTGCAGTCCTGTGAATGTCCTCCTTTGGATGAATTACCTAGTAACTATGAACCTGTTATCAGTTTGCCATCCATTCCCTATTGCAATATTACTAGCTTATCATTGTTTAATGTAACATAGGCGATTTATTCTTCAAGGGAAACAGCCACTTTATTTGTAAATGAAATAATGAAATATAAAGTTTACTTTGCAGCAACCTCTTCATTAGAGATCCCTTTAATGTAGAATTATTTAGATGACTGAGTTCTGCAGAAATTTTGCATATTTACTGATGTTGGTGGATTGTAATGACAGAAGTTTAAGTCGCCTTTTATGGTTGAAATTTTCTGAAATGGGTAGTTCTGTCATTGGTTCATACATTTTGTTTCATTGCTTACTAGAAGACTGTTCAAAACTACAAATTTAAAACAGTCTAACAACTGGTGCTGTATGATACAAGGAATATAATTTCATATAATCAGGAAGGTGAATCAAAGAATGCATGCATGTATGCATGACCCTAAAAATGTGTGTAAACACAGCCCAGAGGAAAGTGTGAAAGGCTCAAAATCATGGGCAAAGTTTAGGCTATACTTTTGTTACCAAAGCAATGGATGAAGGTAAAACAGTTCACACCACATTACCTTGACCTGGCCAAGCCTTTTGACACACTCCCCTACTCAGGTATAGTAGAAAAGATGAATAATCTAGGAGCAAACACTTGCATCACTAGCTGGATTGCCAACTTGCTCACAGGATGCAGGAGATCAAAATAGGGGAAGAAACCAGTCACCAATGGAGTTCCCCAGGGTTCGGTGCTGAGACTTTTTCTATTTAGCATATACATCTCAAAAGTAAAAGGAAATACCAAAGGGCTGTGGCTGGCTAAATTTGAGATGACTGCAAGGTAGGAGCAGTTATTGAATCCTCAAATGACTTAACCATCATGCAGGAAGGTTTATCCCAAATAATAAATGGTGTCAAAATTATGACAATGCCCTCTGAGAACTAACCCAATTGTTTGGCATTTGGGAACTTGTGTGTACAGTGACCTAACTTTTGACCAACATGTGCCCAGAGTCATAAGAAAGCCTTTCTGTATTGCACAGTTTATAAACAAATTGTGACTAGATCTACAGATGTTGTTGTCCCCCTTTACAAAGCTCTCATTAGGGCGATCATTTTGTATAATGCCCACTTTGGCATGTACCTGTCCAGTCCCATGCAACAATTGGAATACCTTCGGAGATATGTTACTTAAAAGGATACAATTCCTAAACAATAGGTCTTGCATGGACCACCTCAAAGATTTATTACTATAGTCAGTATACTGCAGAATGCTTAGAGGTGACGTGTCTGGCATACAAGGCATCCTCCAACCTAATACAGATGGACCTACTGAACATCAGCAACTCAAATGGCATTAGAAATACTCAGTCCAGGTATCTAAACTGTATGTTGTGGAGAGATGGATATATATCACAGAGGTCACCACTGTTCCAGAACACTATCCAAGTAAAACAAAGCTCATCCCTGTCCATATTCAAATGCAACTTGGCTCTAAGGATGGGTAATAGAAAATGTACTCCAGGATTGCCCCTCATGCCACTAATGGATAGAGGTAGTTCCTAAATGCAGCACCCCTTATATGGGTCCCTTCAAATTATCTATGGAATGATCACAGTTGCTCTCACTAGGGCTAATATACAAGTATCAGCCATGTGACAGGTAAGACCAATCAGAAAATGTTAATTCAAGTACCAAAAGGGAACTGGCTAAGCTTAAAAAGTCCTCTACGTGAATCTATGTTGTGGTAGTAAATAGTTATAAAAAAATGCTCATTTTAGATCACTAAGTGCCCCTCTCACCCTCCACACCCCCCCCAGTCTTCAACAGCTTCCGGCGCCTGACACAACAGGTGTTTGCGACCTGTTTTCATCTTCTGTGTCTGTGTGACTGATGGTTTACTTCTTTGTCTTTCACGCCTACTGGGAATTTGAATTCCAGAGGACGTTTGGACTGCAGACAAATGTATAAGTAAGTGGTAGGAGTGTGCACGTGTGTGCTTAAGTGATTTGTGTGTCAAGCTAAGAATAAGCATTTTTCCTTTATTATGATTAAGAAAGCAGAATTGGGCAGAGAATAGTCATGATCATTAACAGAACTTAATCTAGTCTCTTATAAATATGATTTGAATGAACCGAAGAAGCAAAAGTATTTCCTACTTAAAACAAAAAGTCATCTTATTTCTGTTTAATAGAAGATTCATATTATTTCTGCTTAATACTTTATTTTCTTGTCCATCTTTGTTGGCTTAAGTAATGCTTTGAAAACTAAGACAAACTTTGGCATGTGCCATTAACAGTGGTGGATTACAGCCAGAATTCATACAGAAACATTGATTCATCTGTGGCTATCTATGCACTCCCTTTTGATGCATGTTGGAATGTGTGAAATGGAAAATAGTTCTTGTTTTGTAATCACTGCAAATCAGGATAAATATTGTATACATGTAGACAAGTAATGGTACGTCTTGTTAAATCAAAAATAAGTACAAATTAAGAGTAAAAAGGAATGAATCAGCAAATATTTGAGAAACACCTGCATATTAATCATGCTTATAAGGTAATGTAGATTGTAAACAAACTTTTAATAGTCTAAAAAGGTCAAGAAAATAATTACTAAGAACTGTATTAAATTATTATCAATGAGTTCATTACAAATAGGTATGCTTATTTTAAAGACATTGAACATTATATCATTGGGGTCTTTATCAAAATTTCTCAACCTTAATGTATACCTTAATAATTAGGTTATTATGTTTGAAAAATATCTGACAACTGAAAATCCATGTACAATTAAATCAATCAATAAATAAAGGAAACTTCTTTGGATTTAGTCTTGAGATCTAGAGCATAATATTTTATTTGAAGGTTTAGAACCAACTGTAATAGTGGAGCAAATTGTATTCTCTTGAAAAACAAAAATTTTTCATTGAAATAAAATATTAACTTTGTTTTATTAACTGGACTAAATGTTAAATATTTACTAACTGAATTTAGCATGATACTAGTAGGAATAAGAAACTTGATTTCATATGGTTTCACTACTCATTCTGAACACACACACACACACACACACACACACACACACACACACACACACACACACACACACACACACACACACACACACCAATAAATTCATATGGTTGCTCTTCGTTAAAGTTCATAGACATATAACTCTACTTAACAAATTTTTATAAAGGTTAATGTAAGAGGTTCTGTAATACATGCATACATTTATATGAAGTCCTGTAAAATATAATGTAAGAGGTTCTGAAATACATGCATACATTTATATGAAGTCCTGTAAAATATATCTGCAGGTGACTATAGAAATACATTACTTTTCAAACAATACATTTTATTCCCTATTTGAAAAAAAACGGCATTTGATATATACTAGGCCACCTAGTGTACATCATGGTACAGTAGGTATCTAAAAGTGTATGTTATGAAATTGCAGGCAAAGTACTTATTTCATTACATAAAGCACTCATGGGGCTGTAAATTAAATGTTTGACTAATGTTACTTTGCATTTCAATTTCTTCCAAAGAAATTCTGCAGCTCATGCTGTTTTCATAATATTTTAGCAAAGTAATGTTCTAAACAGCTATTTTCAATTATCTCCAGTGATTCCATTATTCTGTTTTGCTCTCAGCACTTCAGGTTTGGCACAAATTGTGGTAGTTAAGAAGTTGAGTCGCACTGTGAGGAAAGTACATAGGTAATATTATTCAGATCTTTAATTAGACCTATTTGTAGTTATTGATCTACTACTTATTTTTCTTTGGTAGTGTAATTTGTCCATTGGTTGTTGTTGTGTCTTTCGGCTTATCCCGGTTAGGGGTCGCCACAGCGGAACTCCGGTCTGCTAATGTTTGGTAGTGGATTTTTACGTGCCGAGTTACCAGCCCTGACGCACAACCTTCAATGAAGGCACGCCCATTCACACATGCCTCCACACAGAAGAAGCTCTAGCTGAGAATCGAACGTGACAACGTCTTGCTGTGAGGCAACAAAGCTACCGCAGCACCACTACTGCGAGTAATTTGTCCATTGGTAGTAAGTGACTTTTTTATTTTAAAAACAGTCTGGGTTTGAATAACTGCACAAATATATATTTGTCCTGTGTGTCATCAAGAAGGTACTTTGTCAGAAACAGGTGCAGTGATTCTAGTAATGTTCTAAGTTCATGACAGCAACATTTATAATCTGCTCCTATTTATTTTAGGCTTTGTCCAGATTTCTTGCACTAAGAGGTTGAGGTGTGTGTGAGAGAGAGAGTAAAATGCCCTTGTTAGAGTTAGCAGGTGTTTTTATTTTCAAGTGCATTTTCAAGGAATTGTGAGCTTCAAGTGAAGAGAAATTTACTGCTGCTCATGCTAAGCCTACTTAAAATGTGCAACTGTTTTGTTTAGCAAATGGTATCACTATTCTGGTATAGAATTTTTAAAGCAGCACAGCAGGTAGCATACTTGCATCTTGATACAGAGGGCTATAGGTTCTACTCCCACAACATGTAGATTTGTATTTTAAGGAGGTGGAGTGCTACAGTCCTGCATATGTCCTCCTTTGGATGAGATGCCTAATAACTATGAACTTGTTTTTCAGCTTGCCACCCATTCCCTATTGCAATATACCAGCTTACCATTTTTTTAATATAACGTAGGCAATTTATTCTTCAAGGGCAGCAGGCATTGAATTTGTAGATTAAACACTGAAATATAAAGTTTTTTCTAGCAACAACCTCGTCACTGGTTTCAGATCTCTTTAATGTGAAATTATTCAGATGACTTTTACTTCTGCAAAGATTCTGTATATTGATTGATATTGGTGAATTATATGACAGAAATTTGAGTAGAGTGGCCCTTTATGGTTGAAATGTTCTGAATTGGGCAGGTTGTCATTATTGGCTCATATGATTTGTTTCATTGTTTAAAGGAAAAATGTTCAGAACTATAAATTTAAAACACTCTCTAACAAGTGGTGCTGTATTATACAAGGGATATAATTCAATTATTATATAGTATAATTAATACAGTCAGGAAGGTGAATCAAATACATTTTCCATGGTTCTAAAAATGTGTGCAAGGAGCCTATGATTTGAAAACAACCCAAAGGTAAACTTACCTTGCCACTGGCCAGATGCATTTTCTTTGAATGCGGGTTTCAATGTTGTTTCAGCGAATGTGGGTTTCAAAGGTAGAGAAGTTTTAATGCTAAGTCTCTTTTCATTGAAAGACTATTGCATTGTTTAGGTTTAGTAAATGTCTATCAGGGTTTGTGCTATAAAATTTGAAATAAAAGTTGTAAATGAAATCCAAATATCTGTAATCATTGTAGAAGTAAAGCATAAAACAGTATGCACACTGAGAGATTTGAACAGTGTCTATGACAAATGGGGAGAAATAGCCAAGTAATGGGACACTGGAATGGCTGCGTGGGTGGGGGGTGGGGCTGAGTGGGCAGGGGCAGCAGAGGGGGGTGGGGCTGCATGGGCAGGGCTTGGGTTTGCATCCCCCTGCAAAAAATCCTGCGGGCTCCCTTACCTACAGGGTTCTCTTATGGGGCCACATAATTTTTTTAGATTTTTTTCACTTATAAAAGTAGGAAAGGGGCTCTGTATAATCAGATGCTCCAATGACTGCAAAACTGAGCATTGTATTTACTTACAACACTTGATCTTATCCACAAGGCAAGGTAGCATTGAGAAAAAAAATGAAAGACACGTTTTTTTCAAGATGGTCAGCAAAGACACATACCTGGTGCTGTAGTCATGTCATTGCCTTTCATATCAGTATATTGAATATCATGAGACTCGGCAGAAAGATAAAAATTATGATTAGAAAACAAATGGTTGTGTCATAAAAACTGTACCATAATTAAAAGTGATAGTAACAGACTTGGCTTAAATATTGAACATTTGCCGAAGTCAGAAAAGCATGTCATGAAGCCAATGTAATCCTGTTAGGTATTTCTAGTTATTGTAGGGAGATCATTGTACCAAATTATACCTCACTGATACAAATCACTAGAGTATGTATAACATTATACTCTATAGCCTTTGAGAAAATTGGCTGACATACTTTGTAAAGGTACAATGATTCTTTACTATAAAACTTCACAAGATGAAAAAACTTGACCTCAGAGCTTTCAGAACCTACTATTATAGCATTTTTCTTGCATGTTGCTTAGAGGTGACCTGTGCCTGATCTATAAGGGAATGTTCAATCTTGCTCTTCTTGAAAGTTTATGATTAGAATACACTGCCGGAAAAGCTAACACAAGATGAGAAACACCAATACTAAAAATAAATATCAATAATAGGGCAAAGTATTTACTCCACGTTTTTATTGCCTGCTGCCTACTTTAATCCTGTATTTATATACTGTGTACTAAACTATGCTGTTGCACTGCAATTGTCTGCCTTACTGTGCCTATTAAATCACATTTTATTGCTGTGTTCACTGTTTACAAAGCTCTTTTTGCTATTTTTCACTGTGTGTTAAGTATTTGCTGGTACATTTCACTGCTGCAATGCAATCTGTTCTGCTTGTTCTGCTTTTCCTGCCAAGCTTTGTTAGCTGTTTAAACATTCTTTACAGTCTCCTTACTGATGTTCAGCTGTTGTAAACATTTTTTTAGTATCTTACTGCTATTCTTCTGCTGTGTTAAACATTCTCTAGTGGTTCTTGCCGAAATTAGGGTAGCTGTAGCATTGTCCAGATACAGGTTTGCTGCATCTGGGTCTGTTTATAGTGGCTATTTGTTCTGAGCATATTTTCCAGGCCATCTTGGATTGTAAGGGGCCTTTCTGCACTCTATTGAGAGGATTGTGTTAATTGGAACTGTCTGGTGAAGGGTGGTTGGCCTAGGACTTAGAATAAGCATCCTCATTGGTCTTTTTAAATCTTTTTAAAATGTTTTTCAAGTTTTTAGCTTCTGGTATTTTAGCCCTGCATTTGAGCAGTTTTCTGCTTGCTTGCATGTCACACAGCACCACACACTGCAGCATAATTATGCACCATAGCCAGACAGATAAATTCAACAGTTTTTCCCTTGGATACAGCTACAACTGTAGCACAGTAGTGCAGCCCTCATCTTTACTACTTTCCCAGTCAAAGAAATACTGCTAGTGAGCTGAAACCTATTAAACTACCAAAAAAAACCTGGCAGAAATATCCATCCACTGAGCTCCTCCTTGATCGAGCCTGAAAAGCCCCCCCCTTAGTGATAACAATCTTCAACCTACCATTATGGATAGTTGGACCACCTTTGTTTCACCTGCCAACCTTGTTAACTTGGTTCTCTTAAGGCAGTTTATCAATTATCTCATGTACACCAACAACCCTCTACTCTAGGGAAGAGGTTGTCAACCCACCCACCACTACACATGCACATAGTACTACTACTCATACGTATAGTACGCATGTTCTTATTTTGGCTTTTCCCGGTTAGGGTCGCCACAGCGGAACTCCAGTCTGCTAATGATTGGTAGTAGATTTCCAAGATTTGTCCAAGGCAAAAAACACAGCCTCTATGGGACCAGACAGCATCCCAGGCTGTCTTCTAAACAGGCTAAAACATGAACTAGTATGACCATTAAGTACTCTTGTCAATCATAGTCTAACCACAGGCTTTGTTCCTGCGGAATGCAAAACAGCAACAGTTATAACCCTCCACAAAGGTGGCCTAGCAATAGGCCCAGGAAACTACAGACCCATAAACCTGACCAGCCTTATCTGTATGGCCATGGAACATATCATTATGGATCTCATATATAAAGACATAGGCTACCGCCAAACCCTGGATCCTACCCAATTCAGCTTTGTCAAGGGTAGATCCTGCCTTTTAAATCTGGTGGATTTTTTTGGAAATGTGATCAGGGCCATTGATGAAGGCAAATCTGTGCACAAAGCATGCCTTGACTTGGCAAAGACTTTCAACACAATCCCACACTCAGGCATTACTGATAAACTTATCAAACTGAATGCAAACCGCTTAGTTGTAAGATGGGTTGCCAACTGGCTCACAAATCAGACACACGCTATCAAAGTGGGTGACTCCACATCAAACAGAAGACCTGTTACCAGTGGGGCACCACAGAGGTCAGACTGCAAACTGGGTACAATTATTGAATCCCAAATTATGTCAGTATAGTCCAGGAGGGTTTTACACAGACCAACGTCTAGTGTCTTATTCATGGTCTCATACTGAATACAAAGAAATGCATCATCATTCCCTTCAGCTCAAACAATGTCCCTTCACACTATCAAATCAACAACAATACCCTTAATTACCAACAAAGTGGTAAGGATCCTGGGATCACAAGTTGACTGCGACCTTAACGTGGACCACCATTTTTCTACTGTAGTAAGGAAGACTTTCTACATAGCAAACTTGATTAGTAAAGGCATCACCTCGAGAGCAAAAGAGGTTATAACCCCTCTTTATTTGGCACTAATCTGGCCCATAATTGAGTATAGCACCCCAGTGGGCATGTACTGTACAAAGCACCTGCAGCAGCTGGAGAGACCACAGATGTTTCTAACAAAGAAGATCAAGGGACTCCAGCATGTGTCCTATACAGGCAGACTAAAGTCCCTGTCACTATACTCATACAGACTAACACAGGGGTTCCACAGGGATGTGTTCTCACCATCCTGACCCAAGACTGCTATGCTACGCACAAGTTCAACCATATCATCAGGTTTGCTGATGACGCTACAGTCATGGGGCTCATCACAAATGAGGGTGAAAGGGCTTACAGAGAGGATGTGGCATCTCTCACCAGTTGGTATGAGGAGAACAACACTGACCTGGATGTAAGCAAGACCAAAGAGAGTATCACCGACTTCAATAAAAGGAGAACAAACCACCCAGTGTTCAGGATGAATTGTGACAGTGTGAAGAGGGTTAAAAGTACGAAATTCCTGAGTGTACACATATCAGAGGATCTCTCTTGGTCAGGAAACCCCAGCAAACTGATCAAGAAAGCCGACCAATGCCTCCACTTTTTAAGAAGGCTGAAAAAAGCTAGGCTTCCTCCTCATATTCTCTCCATCTTCTATAGAGGTGCAATAGAGAGCATCCTCACCTGCAACTTCACAGTGGGGTTTGGAAGCTGCACAGTTACAGAAAGAAAGGTGCTACAAGGAGTGGTGAGGGTTGCAGAGAAGGTAACAGGTTCCAGTCTTCCATCGATATATCTTTATTCTGCAAGAAGCATCTGAAAGGTCACTGAACTATGACAGGACAACATGCATCCTGCGCATGGACTGTTCAAGTATCTGACATCAGGCAAGAGATATATTGCAGCATCCTATGCATGACTACAAGATTCAGTAACAGTTTCTACCCTACATTGATTAGACTTCTGAACTCAGGTGCTAGTCCCAGGGGTCTGGGCACCCAATGACTCAATTTTTTTTTATTTGTGCAATATATATTTCATATATTCCAAGTAAGTGCACTATTTATTTATTATATCCTTAGTATTATTTAACTCACTCAATTGCAATATTAGACAAATAACTTAGACGGGTTCCAGCATGTAGATCATGAGACAATTGCCCGTGATGTACAATGCCGAAAGCAGAAGGTCGCAGCACCACTAGACTGTAGAGTGGTGCGGCCAAAAGAGAGCTACGTGGTGGGATTACACATAGGCGGTTAAATTACCACATAGAAACAATCCCTAACAAAACTAAGCAGGCTGTTTCCTGACAGTGGAAACAACCTTGCTATTCAAGCGATCATCAGCTAAGCAGGTCCACCAACACAAACATGAAAAAAAAACATACCTGCTAAATGCAGATGCACAGAGGTCCCCAAACACAACCCTTACAGGAATCCATGGAGTGGGAAGCTGCAAGATGTGAACGTCCAAAGAAGCTGCAGCTGCAGCTGCTAGATACAGCCATACAGGAGCATTGTTAGTAGCACAAGCACATTCACAAGGCATTCGTGCAATGGAAATAATGTGCCCTGACAGAGCCTCCCTAGTGCATACCTCTCAACCTCTTAGAACAAGACATCTGGACAAAGCCATAAATAAAAGTGGGAGAAAGGGCCAAATAGAGGGACACACTGTAAATTCTGCTTTTACAAATGTAGAAAGCGGATAGAGTAACAGGTTTTGCATTAGCATGACTTTTCTGACTTTTCTGAAGGGTATGAAGTTGAAAACTCAGTTGTCTGTCATTATTTTCTAACTGCTATATTTATCTATCTATCTACTTCTTTATCTATTTATGTAGGTATGATATGTAAACTAATTAAATAAATAACAATAACAGTCATCCACAAGTAAAGGAAAGCCAGAAACACAACAGCAGTTTGTCCTGTAAGAAAGACATACATACATGCAGACAATAACAGGCATTCCTGAGTAAGACATATCCCCGTAATACCAAGTGCATTAAAAGAATAACAACGTGTTATAACTGCTGCACTACCCCTTATACATAACATGCCCACAGCCAAACCTAATGGTATCACACATAGAGCCGGCCTGTAGCAGGTGTAAACAGGACAACCCTGGCAATTAAGACTACCTAACTAACAGTATAGGAGCAACCACTGTAGGAGGGAACACTGACACGTAGGGGAGGGAAAGCACATATCGAACACTTAGGTGTATAAACCCACATCCCTGTCAACAGCTGATCGCACACTACTGAAGCTACATGTGTGTCACGTGGGGGTTGCCAAATCAATCCTATGGTTGTTGCAGATGGAATACACACATATGCAGAGGCATGTAGGCTCACTAAAAGAATTACAGGCCTAAAGCAGATGCCATATGCTGACCGTCTAAAAATCTCCAGCTATACTCTGTGGCATATCGTCTACTCAGAGGCAATCTCTGCTTAACATACAAGGCCATGTCAAACCCTGAGCTGTTGGACATGCTCCACTTAAAGAAATCCCAATCCCTCAGAGCCACACGCTCCAGGGATCGAAACCTTGTCATCACAATGAACAAAACATGCTGGAGGGATAGGTTCCTGACCCAGAGACTCCCCATACTCTGGAATAGACTGCCCATACATGTCAAGCAGAGCGCCTCATTGGCCCTCTTCAAAAGGAACCTTGATGATTGGATGGGAGATAGGAAATTCACCCCGGGGATCATGTCAGTCACCCTACTAGACAGGGGCCCAGAGAAGTAAATATTGTGGGAAGAAATATCCAGGGAATTGTTATGGCTAGGCTTGCAAAGGCCCTAGGGCCGATAGCCTAGTACCAACCTATGAGCCTATGAATCTATGAAAAGGGTGCTACACAGGGGAACATCCATTAGTAATGTCTGTCTCTGAAACTGAGACTGTGCACCACACCCTGATTGGTCAGCTTCAATAGCTGGGAGTTAAAGGAGATCTGTGCATTATATTTAGATCCAGTGGTGTAAAAGCAAGCTGGATAGACACCTACAGGACTACAGTCAGTTGTCAATTCCACGGCTGTGTGAATTGGACATAGAGAATCCCCAGTAGGAAAGTTAGTAAGAGCAGAGCGGTGTGTATACTGCTACAAAGGGCCACTGTGGCAGACAGTGGCTATTCAGAAGGGTACAACACAAGGTGGTGTACTGCAGCATAACCATAGCCTGATAGTGGCCTATACCTACGTAGTGTCAATGTACCGTACCCTGCTAAACTGGATGTGATGGATGCTGAGAGGCTGACCACGAGTGGTGTTGCCATTATGGACTCTGTATATGAGTATAGCCCATGTCAGCTTGGCAACAGATATTGGACAGTGCCCAGCCAATGATGCAAACCAATGCTGGTAGTGAAGGGATACCTGTACCACTTAGAGAGGGAAGTCCTCTCCAAATGGTACTAGGAATGTGTTGAGCAGAGAATAAAGGCCTGCAGGGGCCGTGCTATCACTGTTCACCAGGATGAGGGGGAAGAACTGCATAAATCACCACCACACCAGCATAGACCAGATGCAACCACTGCCCAGGTGGCTGTACTGCAAGCAGAACTAAGGCAGAGGGCAGTAAACAGCAATGACATGCCTAGTCTGGTAATGCAGAGTATCCTAGGCACAGCGGATGACAATGTACTACAGGAGATGCCTTGCCATACCACCCTGCATTGTAGCATCATCAGGGTACAGCAGAGGCACAGGCATCTATGTCCACACCTCCAGCAAAACTTGCAGATACTGATGTCAGCCAGTACCCAAGCCGTAGTGGCAGCTTTATCATACACAATCATTCAGATATGGATGGGAAAGATTCTTTGGTTCTGCTAACTACAGCACAAAATCTGTTGGATTTGTGCAGGTCAGACATCATACTTGAGGGTGGCACCTTCCCAACATGCGCTGATATTTGCCGTCAGCTGTATACTTTACATGGATCTATTGGCACCCCCACCTCAGCACGAATTGTCCCTCTGGTGTATTGTCTAATGATATGGAAATCAGACTTCGCACACAACAATATGTGGGACATACTTAAGGGTATGGCTGCAGATCAGAATGCATCCTAACTCCATGGTACATTATGACTGATTTTGAGAAGGCAGAAATCTGTGCCAGCCAAAAGGCATTCCTCAAGAGTATTCTGAAGGGGTGCCTATTCCATTTTGCACAGATCATTTAGGGCCAAATCCAGCATCACCACCTTGTGGCCTTGTATGGTACGGACGCTGCATTCTCAATAGCCATCCACAAGCTGATTGTCCTGGCATTCCTCCCAGTGGATGTTGTCCTCACATTTCTGGACATTGTGGCAACCTTACCTGACTGTGCTAAGCCTGCAGGTATATTTCTGGACCACCATTATGTGAGTGGCTGACCAAGGAAATATGCATCCCGCTATTCAGCGCACCAACTCTGCCATCTTCCTACATTCTGAAGTTCTAGAATGTGTGTGATGTGTCTGATATGGACTTCCCACGGACCAATAACCAGGTGGTGGCATGGCATCGTGGACTGAAAATATTACTTGGACGTCCTACAGTGCAGCTTTCTGACCTTTTGTCTGTTCTACAACAGTAACAGAACCTGACAGACAACCGACAGGAGTCATTTTTGAGGGGGATGGCTGTGACACCACGTAGGAAGGCTATTGTTGTAAGGGAGCATCACTTAAAACACATCTTGCAACATAAGTGTGACTACAGTAATGTGCAGGATTTCCTACGTGCTGTAGCACATTTCTACAAGTTGTGACTATATTTTGTTTTAGTACACACCAAGCACTACACACATCACTTTATCAGTTGTGTTAATAAAGGCTCTGCCCACAGTAAACTGATTTCACAGTACCACTTTTATGCCCCCTTGGCATCCAGTCACAACCACTTGTACTACTGACAATGGCACATGTTGGCTTCTGGGAGGGAGGTGCAGGGTGTAACAGTATGGGGGCTTGTGTCTGCCACGTATGATTAGGGTGCAGGGGGATGTTCAATTCCCACAGGAAATTGTCCACAGGCATTTGTCATTGCAGCCATAATGCCAAACTACCATGTGTCTACATCCAGCTGACTCACAGGGGGATATCACGCTGCCTAGGCACCTGAATCCAACTTAGACATTTGAATCTGTAGTGTGTTTTGTTTTACTTTAACTGGGGTAGTTAATTTAACTCAGGGGAGGGTATTCTTTTCGTATATGAGTGTTGGTAAATGTCTTTGCTCTTTCTTGTGTGTATTGGGACTAGTATTGTATTTGTTAGTTAGGTTTATTCCTCTACTTGTATGTGTTGTTTCACTTTCATTTGTAATCTCAAGAACTGAGCTGATGCACGAAATTTTGTTTAGGCTACATATGTGTAGTTCTTAATGACAATAAAGTTTACTTTGACTTTGACTTTAGGGGAGACTTGTGCCTGGCATACAGAGCAATCTCAGATGCAAACCTAGTGAACTTGCTGCATATCCATAAATCAAATGGGACTAGGGCTACCCATTCCAGGGACCTAAATATGGCCTTTGACTTAAATAGGACATGCTAGAGGGACAGATTTGTCTCCCAGTGACTGCCACATCTTTGGAATAGGCTAACCATTCATGTGAAACAGAACACCTCTATGACTGTTTCAAGAGGAACCTGGACAAGTGGATGGGACACCATAATTTCTTACCAGGGATAGCATCCACAACCCTCCAGAACATGGGCAGCCATTACTAAATGCAATCTTGGGTATTAACTAACATTTCTATGGTATTACATTGGGAAAAATGGCTAGGCTTGAAATGACATCCAGGTTGATAACCTAGTAATCTCCTGTGATCCTATGAATGCATTATTCAGTGCCTTCCCACAAATAAGCCTCCCCTTACAGTCAAAATAAATAATATCAAAGCATATGTGGGAAGTAGAAAACATTAACACTAGGTTAAAGCAATAAAACTTGTTGAAGACCAGCATGCAGAAAGCCTGTCAATCAAACCTATTAACCTGTGAAAGATTTATTTATGTCACTTTGAAAGTAAAAGCAAAATAAAAATACAACTTCAGCATATTTAATCGTGTGACAATAAGCCTCTAGACACAAGAACGACTGCGAAAGTACATGAAACAATTTAAAAAATGGAAATAAACTATGCCTACAAAAGATGGATAAATAATTAGAGCTCTACACAAAACAGCTACACTAGCTATGTTGTTTTGAATACAGCTATCAAAAATCATGATTTTAATTAATATATTCTTGACTGAAGCAGTTGATGTTTGTGATGCAGTCTCTCTCGTTCTCTCGCTCTCATATGGTATGCATTGTTATTTAGAAGAGGCAATGCACTAACAGCTTGGTTATCCACCTTAGGCAGAATATAAAGCCCTATGACTCCATACTGCAGCTGTCCTGAGTTACTGATGACATTTTCAGTAAGTACTCAACACTTTCATCATCCTCATTTTCCATAAAGGTAGACACACATGGACTTCTTTAAGAGAAACTATAATACTGTTGCAAATAAATATTTATTAAAAATAGAAAACATGTATCATTTAATCTAAATTAATAATTTAAACTAAAACTAATTTAGAGAAAAGTATTTTTGTCCAAAACAGCATAGTGATGCTGTGAGTAGCATTGTCACCTGACAGCAAGAAGTTCTTGGGTTTGGTTCTTTGCTATGTTGCTTTCTGTGTAGCATCTGCATGTTCTCCCTGTGTTTGAATGGGCCTTCTCCGGGTACCCCAGTTTCCTCCAACAACCCAAAGACATGCACTAGGTGCACTGGTCATTCTAAACTGTCTATACATGAGTGCCATGTATGTGCATGTGGTATGTAAAGAAAAACCTTACAATCTAATTCCATTATGTGTTTGACTAGTAAATTCAATAGATGGTGTCAGCTGTTCTTGGGGTTGCTGTAGGAGTCAGAAGCAACTCAACAGCACTGGAGAGATTTTTGTCCCATTACAATACAAACAGGGTCTTCATGTACTCAGTATAAGCACAGAAGTAGTTGTACTTGGTTAAGAAAAGCTGTCTTATCCCAGAAGAATAAAAAGATAATATAGGTAGATAGATAGATATATAGATAGATAGACAGATACAAATTTCAATGAGTATTTGCAGAACAAAGCTGTGATTATAAAGTAACAAGGAAGAGGAAAAGATAGTGGAATGTATTGCTGGGAAATTAATTCTGAGATGTGTCACTATTTCAGTGAAATGTTTATATATGTGTGAAGTACTTAATGTCAGATTATGGGTGGAACAGTCTGTTTCCTTAAAACATAATTCAGTATTTTGTATCTGACAGTATTGGCATCAGCACTGCATACCACATTGCTTCCTTTAGTAACTCTGTAATGCTATGTCTTGAGACCTTCACATATCATTTTTCCACTTATGCAGTCTCAGGTGCATCCCAACTGGTACAATGTGTTATTTAACACCACAACACTGTTTGCATGTCATGTTTGGCATTATGCAGAGACCTAGCAATGTTAAATAAAATCCTACCCCACACACACACACACACACACACACACACACACACACACACACACACACACACAGAAAACAAAATAATGATCTGAAGGGTTAACATAATCTAGTAAAGCAGAGCAATCTAGAGCCACAAGATATACTGTAGTGTCTTTCGGCTTTTCCCGGTTAAGGCTCGCCACAGTGGAACTCCGGTCCGCTAATGATTGGCAGTAGATTTTTATGTGCCGAGTTGCCAGTCCTGACGCACAATCTTCAACGAAGGTATGCCCATTCACGCATGTCTCCAGACAGAAGACGCTCTAGTTGAGAATAGAATGGGACAACGTCTTACTGTTAGGCGACGGCGCTACCGCAGCACCACCACCGCAGTCACAAGATATACTAAAACTTAGAATTTAATAACAAATAAAAACTTTTGCATATACGATGCTTTGTCAGGCAAAACAGTTTAAGAAATAAAACTCACACATATAGTAAAACACATATTTAAATAATTAAATTAATTAATTAAACAATTAAACACTCTTAAATAGATAGTTATCTTACTCGGTTATACAATTAATTCTTTTAGCACAGGTTTGATACTAAAAGTTCCATTTAATCCTGGATGTGACTGTGCCTTAAAATGCATAATCCATTTACTTTCTTCTTTTTTCATTAGATTCTTTATATCCCCTCTTCTAATATGTTCTTGTACTACATATAAAATCATGAATTTAAAGGAATGTGTGCTGCCTGTATTACTTATATGCTTATATAAAGCATTATTTTCCACGTCTTTTAATTTCAGATATATGGCCACATATTCTTTTTTTTAAGTTTTGATTGCTCTTACCTATATAATAAGCATCACATTTGCAACACTTTGCCATGTATACCACATTTTTGGTCTCACAAGTACCATAGGCTCATAAGGTAAAACATTTCCATTAAATGGATGTATAACACTTTTCTTAGTATATATGCATTTGCAAAAGGTGCATTTATTAAATTTATACATGCCTATCCTGCTAGATCTGTTACTATTTATTATTGTAGTTTGTTCCTTATAATAAAGTTTATTATTCAATGTATTGGACTGGTACTTGTGATAGATTAACCAGTGTTTTTTAATAATATTCCTAATGTTTGAAGTATTTTGATCATATGTTAGGATGCAGCTACAGTTATTGTTATTATTTGTTGGTATCTTCTTTCACATACTCTATCAGCTGCATGTATATCAGAAGCATATATATCAGAAACTATAGGTTTCAAAGTTGTCTGTTTCTTAAAACTTCATCCTTTATGTTTTCCAATCTACTCAAGGTATAGCCTCTTTTATTAAAATCTGAAACCGTCTGTTCAGTGTGAATGACCATATTATTACCTTGTGCATTAAGTCTAGACAGATGTGTCATTTGGTTCTTAACTATATTTTCAAATATAAACGGAGGATGCATACTATCCCTTGATAAATAAGTACACCTCTTGACTTCCTTTTCAAAGACCATAGATTCTAGTTGCCCCTTAGTACTTTTGATTATAGTTATGTCCAGAAAGTCAGTCGGTATAATCCACCCCTACATCCTATTGTGTCGGCTAGGGGATGAGTTACAGAATCCATTTAACAATATTTAGAAGATCAATTAAAATTGTTCTGGACACTTCTACAACTATAATTTAGGACAGTACTGACTTTACAGCATTTTCAATGAACTAAAACTAATAACATTATCACTTGCTATTCAGTTATTCTGGATGTTGATTCCTTATGCCCATTCCCAATAGTGAAGGAATTTGTCTAGTTAAACAATATCCCAGGGATTCACAAAGGCCGATTTTCTGTGCAGGAACAATGTAGGAGCTCCTGCAAGGAAAATGGCCACGAGTGATCCAGAAAAGTGCCGTTTTCACATGCATAAGCAGCCCTACACTGTTCTAGCATGGAAAACTGGAAAATATGCAAATCACCTCATTTGCTTGTAAAAAAAACATGCAAATGAGGTGATTTTGCAATCCACCAAGCTGCTACTTCTCCGTGCTACAACAGTTGCAGTGCAGAAATGTATTCAGCTAGTAACCGAGTACATTTCTGTATCTGACAAAACGGAGGCATGACAGCTCATGTAAAATTGTGTATTATGTTTAATACACATGCCAATGGCCAAATATAAGGCAATTAGCATTAAAAACAGTTTATTTATTTTTTTAATTAAACTTTTTAGCTTAGAGCAGTGGTGCTCAAACGGAATTGTGAAGAAAATTAAAAATAAATGAGAAAAGTCAATTTTAAGTTAATTCCACATTTTGCCATTATAGTCAATGGCATGCAGAATGTAAACAATACCAGGGAGCACTGGTTGTCAAAGGGAAAGGGTCCGTTTTAGTGCAGTAACTAATGACCTACACACTGGGGTATGCAAATGAGGGCTGAATTACATATTTCTTCAAAGTGTCAGCTTGTACCTAAACGTGTAGGTACAGGGATACAACAGTACAAGTCTAAGAGCTGGATGACTTCATAAGGGGATGTGTCATACTTGCTGTAAGTTCATTGGAGCTCTGTGGCCCATGTTTGCCCTTAGCTAAGCACAGCTAAGGAAGGGGGTGTGTCAGATGTGCCTGAGCACTGTGTATATAGCCTAAACCGGTGTGCGTGCCGCATACTGGGATTTAAACAAACAATAAAAAGGAGTAAATGGCAGGACTGTTGACATTTGAGCACTAGGTATGCGTGTCACACCTCGGGGCTTAAATATGGAGGAACTGAGAAGGGGAAACAGCAGTAGGAAGAAAATCAAGGAGAACTAGCATAGCTGGCAAGTGGAATGTATCAGAATCAAAATACACATGCAGCAGCCCAGCACACTACTATAAACAATGCAAACACCTTTCAGACTGGATGTACGGGAACCAGCAGTAGGAAGGCAATCCAGGAGAACTAGCATAACTAGCTGGTGGAATGTATCAGAATCAACCACTTAGACATGCAGCAGCCCAGCACACTACTATAAACTATGCAAGCACCCTACAGACTGGTTTCTCCTACAATTTCTACACAACCGGTGTACACAGATGGGGAATATTTACCTGACAAAGCTAAATAAAAATGTTAGAGGCTGCTGCTGCTTTACTCCATCAATATGTGCTAGAGACTGAGGGTGGTGAGGAGGAGAATGCTGACAACTGACCCACAGTGAGGAGGAGGAGAAGAGTCTACAGTCCCACAGTAACTTACCAGGGCCTACATGAGCTGGAAACAATGAAGCACTATGGGGTAGACAGGGACATTCTACAGCAAATCATTGAGCTGTGCCCGCCACGCCTCACAAACAGAACTAATAGAGGGGAACCCATCCCAGTGGATGCCAAGGTATGTCTAGGCTTAAGAATAACAGCCACAGGTACCTTCCAAAGACCAACTCATGTTATCATGGGGGGTCTCACAGGCATCAGCATCCAGGGTACTCTACCAGTTCCTGGATGCCATGACACCACATTCCAATGAGCACATTTATTTCCCCACCACCCATGAGGCATTGACCAGAAGTATGCATTGCTTCCACTGTATAGCAGAATACTTTGAGGTAGTTAGTGCTATAGACTACATACACATCCACATCAAAGTACCACCTGTTGATCGGGGTAGGGTCTACATAAACTGCAAGGGCTTACCCTCCATTAACTACCAGGGTGTGTGTGATGCCCAGGGCATTATCATGAATGTGTGTGCTGGCAGCCCTGGAACCTATCACGACTCCCACATCTGGCATTGCTCACAGCTGTATCAGGGGTTTGCCAGTGAGGACATCCCATATGGCCATCTAGTGGGGGATGCTGGCTATGTACTGGAGCCATGGCTGATGACACCCATCAGAAATGCACACACACCTGAACAAGAACACCATAATGAAGTGCACGCACAAACCAGAATCATTGCAGAGCATGTGTTTGGGATGCTCAATTCACAGTTCCGCTGCTTTGACATACCCAGTGGAGCCTTGCAGTACTCTCCAGCTACATGTACACAACTATTCATAGTATGTGCCATGCTACACAGTATGAGCCTGCGGAAACAGCTGCATCAGGAATAGCATGGGGCAGGACCACACAGCCCGCCCCCTCCATTGCCAAGGCCAGCACAGGCACAGAGGGACTCGGAAGAGGAACGTCCTGAGCCTGCCCCTGTAGGCAGAAGGAGGTGTGCCCAGTATGCCCAGGCCTTGGCAAAGAGGCAAAACATAGCACACGCACTGACACTGTAGGGACCCAGGGACTGTTACCGCTCTCCGACTCGCACATACAGTAAAAGGGATGCCAAACATGACACTACCTGTGCTTTACCATGTATAGGGAATCTACTACGTGCATCCGACATAGTCAGCCCTCCAGCACCATCCTCACTACTGGCCCAGCAACAAGGTAAGTCACCCTTCCTATCAATTACTATGGAGTAATATGTTCTCATAGTTGTATGTATGATATGGATGCAAGCATGCAAGGGAATTGTGTGGCCGAATGGGATAGCAGCAGACAGCTATATGGGACAGCAGGAAATTCACAACAAATACTGTTGTCAACATACTAAGCAGCACTACAGAATGTGACAACCCCCACTGCAGTACATGTCAAGGCCCAAATAACTATGGGTGTCAATAGGTCACACACATGGATGTCAGTGAGGGTCACATACCCACCACCACCCTCACCCAGTAGACAGGTGTAGATGACCATAAAGAAAGGCTGGGCTAAGGCCCCCAAATGATGGCAATGGTGAGCACCCCCCCCCCACCAGGCCTACACAGACATACTACAACAGGTTTGGCAGTTGCATTCTAGTTCTGATGGGTAAGAGGTCTGAAACTGAAGTTTATGCCATTCAGATCTAATATGTGTACTCTATTGATATGCCTCCTTTCTGCATGATAGGTCACAATACAATATGAAATGGAAGCCAACAGAGTAAACAAAATACCAGTACAGTCATTGCAAATGTTTAAAGATCTTATAGTGTGCACCCCCCCCTCACAATCTCACGTAGAAATGCAGTAACAGATGCCTGCAGCACTCTCAAATGGCCTACAGTTCTCTGGCAAAGGCCCATGCCTCACCCATAGTGCCAATGTATGGAATGTCAGGGGGTCCCAACTAACAATGTAGCACAGTAAACAGAAAACAAATGCAAGGCCATGTTGACAAATGCCAATAGCATGTCTCCCCATGTCCTACTGCAAGGACTGTGGACCAGGCCATAAATACTACTGGGATAAAGGCCCAACTATAGGGATACCTCTGAGATATTGCTTACATAATGTTAGGAAGAGGAGAGAATAACAGACGGGGGGGTGTAGAAGCATGGATGTCATGGAGTATGTGAAGCCTGAAACTCTAATGTCCACCCATACTAATCCCTGACTGCAAATCCATGAATGAATAGACACAAAACTGCTTGTAAACCACAATGTGAAGGTAAACTGACCAGATATATGAGTCCTGCCTCTGGATAACCTGGGTGTATCTGTACAGCTGAGAGGTATGGCCCCAGCAGAATATGGCCATTCTGTGCAATTGAGAAAAGCACAAGGAGGGGATCTCCAGCCAGCATACTAACAAGGTGCTGGACCATTTACACAGAACCAGCAATCTATTGTCTGTAGTTACCCCTCCATAATGGCAGGTGTGTGCCAGAATGTGTAGTCTGTATGCCTCCGAATATTGGTCTCAGCTTCATTCATCTTGTATTTCCCTGGTAAATAACTGTGAGCAAAGAATGATCACTGTCAGTAGTTGATGACATGATACATCACAGTGTAAAACAGTACATATGTCAGAAAATCTATGCTACAACCAAACATGTCACACAAGTAGCACAGACAGCAATAGTTACAATGCCCATTGTGTCTCCATATTGGCAACCTATCTACAGATATCCTGCAGAAACAGTTTGCTAGGTGTAGCTGTAGCACACAAAACCCTGAACTGGAGTCCAACTCTCCCTGGAATGGATGCACACACTCAGTATAGAAGGTCATACTGGGCATGCTGCTACACTTAGAGAAATGAAGCCCATGTCTCAACACAGTGGACTACTGATATCAGTTATTCGGAGATGTCTGTGCACACACACCAAATTGTAAACCATTGATACTTCACACACACACATTGGATAGGAATGCTCACACATATCTAAGGCCAGCATAATATAATATGTCAAACATACACACACAGAGACGTAGGGAAGATAAAGACAGACAGTTGCAGAGAGAATCCCATTATGAGACCTTTCCCACCCAGTACAAATCCCTTTGGCCTATATCATATGATGTGCTGATGTCATTCACTGTAGAAATACCTATAAGTCTCCATGTAGCAGTTATAATCTCAGTCCTGTCAAATGTAAAGTTGGTGTGAGTATGTGTGTGTATGTGTGTGTGTGTGTGTGTGTGTGTGTGTGTGTGTGTGTGTGTGTGTGTGTGTGTGTGTGTGTGTGTGTGTCTAGATGAATGTGGTTGAGACCATTCACACTCACTAACCTTCCCTTACCCCTCCTTCAGCACTGCTGCTGATGTCACTCATCTTCAAAGATAACTGCGTAATACTATAGTATATCAAACTAGTTAGGTAGACGTTCTAAACCCTGGTCCTGACAACTGTGAAAATGTTTGTGTTTGTGTTTGTTTCTTTGTAGAGACCTGATTTTGTGTCATTCACACTTACTACACTTCCCTTACCCCTCCTTTAGCACTGCTACTGATGTCACTCAACTTCAAAGATACCTTTGGATAACTCTCCAACATATAAACTCAGTGGTGCTTGCAATACCTGCATAATAATATAATATAGCAAACCAGAGTTTTTACCCTAGTCCTGGCAACTGTGAAAATGTGTGTGTTTGTAGAGACCTGATTTTGTGGTCATTCACATTTACTACACTTCTCTTACCCCTTCTTTAGCACTGCTATGTAGGTGCAATCACTACCTCAATTGCATAGCCAGGTCTCGCCAAACAAGGTCAGGAATGTTACTTCTGAAGATACCAATCTGTCCACACAACATGCCCTAGAGATCTCAAGCACAATTCCACACTTCAAAGAACATGCATGTGGGACATGTGCACAGCCCAGACACTGTCCATGTTATGGATTATAAATCATATACATGTGAACAAGTGCACATCACTGACCACCCACAATAGAAATAAATCTGGATGAGTAGATGGGGAATACAATACCCACCCCTGGGGACAACTCTAGTGACTATAATCCTGAACCACACTGGAGACTATTTTCATGTGGCCGGATGCCAGGGTATTCCCTTGGGCTAGCCTTGTACAGCCTCCAGGCCCATTCACCTATGAAGCAATGAACCTATGGATCTCAGTACTGGCGTGTGTGTGTGTGTGTGTGTGTGTGTGTGTGTGTGTGTGTGTGTGTGTGTGTGTGTGTGTGTGTGTGTGTGTGTGTGTGTGTGTGTGTGTGTGTGTGTGTGTGTGTGTGTGTGTGTGTGTGTGTGTGTGTGTGTGTGTGTGTGTGTGTGTGTATGTGTATAGCAATCTCATTGTGTTTGTTTGATGACTATCCCCTGTGGCTGTGGTTATTAGTAATCGGAGGTGAGTCCAGACCACAACACGTACCATTCTCCATTCTACAACAGATGTTGTAAATCAACATATACCTATGTACAGCCCTCAGGCCTACAATCTGTGAGTCATATGCAATCACTGTGCTATAGACCGGGGATTTCCATGCACATACTAAACCCTGCCTATGACATGGTGGATGTGTTACCACACTGCCATACCCTGTGGTCTTGCTGCAGGGCCACAGCCTGGTGACACACAGATGCCCAGAATGGAAATGGGATACAGCATGTGAGAACACATTCAGTCAGCACTTCACTTGTGGGAGGAGAGAGGGGTAAAGCTGGCACTGAATGTGTTGCCAAGACTGTGGCCAATATCTGTTGTCTCAGGATAGGTATTAGCATTGTACAGTAACTCGCAGCAGTTGTGTTTAATTCTGTGGAGGTTGTTGATGTAATTATCAAAGGCTGTTGTGACTGTTGTCAGTGTCTGCTGCATGTCTGCCATCACAGATGCCTGTAGGGGATTCCATGAGGGATTCAAAGTTGTGTTTGAGGCTAATAATGGAGTTCAACAGTCATGGGACACCACCTTTCTCTGAAACAGTGTCCTCCTTCTGATGTACACTTTAGTAATGGCAGGGGACCATCACATTGTCTCCCAGTGTTTGGAGGACAGTGTCTGGGTTCTGTTGGCTCTGGCTAGTACCATGCATTCATGTACCTGTTTGGTGTATGATTCCACAGTCATGCAGCTATTTCCCATGGCCATGGGTGCAGTGAAGACATCCACCCCTGTTTTCATGGCTGCTATGTCAGCTTTGGAGAGGTTTTGCAAGGTGTTTACCTTTGGGGGGGTGTGGCTGACATGTTGAGTTCCATGTTGATTACAGCCTGTGTGAATCTCACCATGCAGGGACTGACATCTCTGGATGAGCAACAGTCCCATATCTAAGTAGTCAACACAGGTCAAGGTTGTTGCATCCTCTACCGGGGGGGGGGGGGGTCAGTATGAGCTGGTCCAGGGCAATGGATTGATCAATCCCAGAAGTGTTGTGCCACTGTACTGGCGCTTGGCTATTTTCCCCAGGTGATGGAGGGGTGGTTGAAGACTCATACTATGTCAGCATTGTGTTGGATAATCATAGATGGCAGGGTGTTGAGGAATGTGCATTGACAGTCTAGGAACATAGATGTGAATCCATAGCAGGCTATGGTCTGGATTGCACTATTACCCCAAGGCAGTTGTAACAAAATTATCTCTACTGCATTATGATGGGATACTAGTCTGGAGGTGTTTCTAGCCATAATGAATATGGAGACAACACTATCTGTGGAGCTGTGGTGTGGTCCATGCCTGGGGGCTGACAGCTGTGAAATGCGTCATAGCCTGATACTGCAGGTCTGCTGTCTGCTGCTGTGAACAACCTCTCCATTACAGCAGACATTTGTCCTCCACTCCAACGACTGCAATGAGTGACTGCATCCTGACAGTTAGATATCTACTGTTGAGCAGCATGACCCTCAGATCCCATACATGTGTAGCTGTTATAGTGGTAATAACAGTAGGAACACTACCTAATAAGGCATCATATAGGTGGCAAGACACTTAACCAGTACCTGGAAACCCGGTGGTGACAGATGTAGGACATCTGTGGCAAGTCATTGGGTTCTGTCAATCATGTCATAACAAGCAGAGAGGTACTGGATCTGCTGAGAATGACACATAACATGTAAGTAAATGTTGCATTCAATCATCTGTTGATAGTACTGTAGCATCATTCTGGGTGATAGCGGTACACTGCCCAGGCCTACTGTCACACTTGCCTGGATTACATAATTAGAGAGTTCAGCAATGTCTCTTGTCATGTAGTCCAGGGAGGTGTGTCCCATGTCATTCACACCCACATGGATACAGAGTGATACTCATAGTTGTTGTGGAGTGCCATGACTGGCTGTGTCATGTGTTGGATGTTGGCATGTGATAGATATTTGGCTCTCACCTGCTCCATATTCAGCTTAGTGAGTGGGATATGTGTGTGCCACAATACAGAGTTACCCATGATCACTGTATTGTGCAAGGTGGTTAGCCTTAGGAGCTTAGGTTGAGGGGCACACTGTGTAGCTTAAATATGTGTCCCTTGGCATGTGCCATGTCATGGTGTCTGAGTGGGTGTCTGGCCTGCTGGTCTGTGCTCTTTGGGTAAATGTCCATTGAGTGCCTCTGGGAAAGTGGGTGTGTGGCTTTTCAATGTATGTCATGGCTGTCAAAGTGGATGTCAAGGTGAGCTACATGTTCCACATGGTGTGGTGCAGGTGTTGATCTTATCCTCTTGGCCTGCTAGTCCAGTCTTTGCTAAGACACTGCATATCTCCACATTGGGTGATATATGGGTAACCCTCACAGGTCTGAATGTTTGTAGTTTAGAGAGGAGGGTTGTCTGTGGACATGAGGCAGTTGCAACAGTGCCTCGGAATATACAAGTGCTCCAAGGTAATGGCTGAAAGCACAGATAACTGCCCTTCAAACATGCCAGGAGGGGTGGACATAACTAGTAAGTACTGGGGCTACATCTGTGATGAACGAGTACTGCTGACAGCCCCCAGGTGTGACACACTTTTTGATACAATAACCTAGTGAAGTGCCAAGCCATAATGCTAGCTGAACTGCAAGACAGGAAGAACTAGCATGATGTACGGGTGGAACAGAAGGCAGACTGTCTGCCACCTGTAATACTTTACCACAGCTGTGCAGTTATCAGCAGCTTTGGCCATTTGAAAGTTCAGTTAGCTCTGTAGCGCATGTGGTAACTGCATAACACTATAGTAGACATACTGGCAAGTGTGTGCATGTGTGTGTGTGTGTGTGTGTGTGTGTGTGTGTGTGTGTGTGTGTGTGTGTGTGTGTGTGTGTGTGCATGTGTGTGCAAATCTTGTACTGTCTGGCTTATAGGTTCATAGGTAGGTACTAGGCTATCGGCCCAAGGGCCTGTGTAAGCCTAGTCAACAAGGTTCCCTGGCTTTTGCCACCCAAAAAGGTTAATTTCCTGTGCCCCTCTTGAGCAGAGCCACAAAAGTGATCTCCAGGGTGAATTTCTTATTTCCCATCCACTCATCAAGATTTTTCTTGAAGAGTGCTAATGAGGGACTTTGCTTGACATAGACAGGTAGCTTGTTCCTGAGTATGGGAAGTTTCTGGGACAGAAATCTATCCCTCCAGCATGTTCTGTTTATTTTGGTGACATGGTTTAGGTCCCTGGAGTGTGTAGCTTGGAGGGATTGGGATTTCTTTAGGTGTAGCATGTCCAATAGCTCTGGGTTTGACATAGCGTTGTATGTTAGGCAGAGATCATCTCGGAGTAGGCGATATGCTATGGAGTACAGCTGGAGTTTTTTGAGACGGTCAGTGTAGGGCATCTGTTTGAGTCCTGTAATCCTCTTTGTGAGGTATTTTTGTGGCCTTTCTATCTGTTGCAGATGTCTTGTGAGGTACATTCCAAAAGGGTTGTTGTACTCAATAATGGGTCTAATGAGAGACGAGTAGAGGGGAACAATGACCTCTTTTCTCCTGGATGAGAACCCTTTCGTGATGAGGTGTGTGATGTAGAAGGATTTCCTGACTACTGTGGTGATGTAATTGTCAAAGGAGAGACTACTGTCCACCTGAGTCCCAAGGTCTCTTATCACACATTCAGCGTTAAGTGGACTGCCGCCTATGTGGTAGTTCATGGGTACTGAGTTTTTACCAAAAGAGATGACAAAGCTCTTTTTGGCATTGAGCTTGAGGCCGTGGTTCTGACACCAGGCATCAGTCTCAGTGAGGTCTTTCTGTAGGATGTCCACGTCATTCAGGGACTCGACTATGGCACCTAATTTGCAATCATCTGCGAACTTCATCAGCCTCAGGCCCTCTATGTTAGCCTGTACTTCTGAGAAGTAGATACCAAACAGGAGAGGACCCAAGACTGAACCCTGTGGTACTCCACTTGTCACAGGTTTGAAGTCAGATTTGGAGTCTGCAACTTTTACTGTATGGGTTCTGTCAGTGAGCTAGTTGGTGACCCATCTTGTGACGTATGTATTTATACCCAGTTTAGTGAGTTTATCTATGATTCCAGACTGGGGGATGGTGTTGAAAGCCTTGGCGAAGTCAAGATAGGCTGTGTGAACTGACACCAAGAACACTCTCGGTATGCTGGAAAAACAAGGAATTCACTCGAGTGATGAAAACACAACTTATTCCACTATGTGATAAAAACTCCACAGCATTAGCAGCATATACAGAATAAAATGTATACTCCACAGTAACACAATATCCACAGTCAAGCGCTTTCATCCATCCGGACTTCTTCAGAACTGTGAAAATAAATTAATATTCTCTATTTAAAAAGGCATCAACCAATCACAATAAAATTTAAATAAATTATGAAAATAACATTTTTTGAAAATACATACTTTAAAACACTCTGATTTTGTTATATGTGTACACAAAATCACAATTTTTGCGCCCTATATTTTAATTTGGGCTTAAGAGAGATAAAGTCATTTAAACCTGGTGTAACATTAGAATTATAACGCAGTTGCCATTTCATTTTAGCTCTTTCCAAATCATTCTTCCAATCTCCACCCCTTATATCCTTTGGCACAACTTTCAGAATTCCAAAAAGAAAAGTGAGATTAGGGTTGGTTTTAGTATGCCTATATAACCCATTATTTTCATCCTGTTTTCTAATATCATAGAGGTGCTCGTATATCCTCTTTTTCAGCATCCTCTCAGTTTTACCTAAGTAAAAATGGAAACAGGTCTGGCAAACAGCAATATACACCACCCCATTTGTGTTACAGTTACCCTTTGCCAACTTAATTTCAAAACTAGTCCCTTCAATGTGAACTAGTGGGAATGTCATAATGTGCCTGCAATATTCACAGGCACCACATGGTTGGGAGGGTGACCTAATGGTTAAGGTGTTTGCCTTACAAACACAAGGTGCAAGGTTTAAGTCTCACAAGGGATAACTGGCTAGGCTTAAAATGGCTCGCAAGGGCAGTTAGCTTAGTACTAATCTATGAACCTATATCATCGTATCTTTTGTACTTGTAAAAGGTTTAGAAATAGAATGTTCTAATAAAAATTTCATATTATTGTTAGTCCTAAATACAAATGTTAATTCTGGCCCAAGAATTTCTTCCATGTCTTTATTTCCTTTAAACAGTAACCAGTTTTTCCTTAAAATAGATTTTGTCTTGTTACTGTTCTCGCTATAAGTGATAACCATTGACTGGGTAAAATCACCTCTAGATTGGGTATTATTTTCATTTTCATCATGTAATTTAGCACCCAACAGTGGTTTATATCTTACCCCCCCCCATTCACTTATAACTTGATGACAAATGGGTAGCACAAATTCATAAGGGTACTTCCTTTCTACAAAAAACCTGCCAATTTACTCATTTCTAACTTAACTAATTCTAAATTCGAGCACATCCTTGCAATACGGACCATTTGGCCCTTCACTATATTCTTCTTGATATACAATGGATTACTACTCATAAATTCTAAGTAATTGTTGGGAAATGTAGGTTTTCTGTAAATCCTTGATTCAAAACATTTCTTTTCTACATTCATTGACAATGTAACACATAAATAATCAATCTTATCAATATTACAGTTACCTGTGAATTCAAAATATTCACAACAATTGTTTAAGTAATTGATAAAATTTTCATGTTGAACATTATTTTTCCACAAGATAAAAATATCATCCAAGAACCTTGGATAACTGATCCAGCAGTCCACAAAGGGAGTGTTATGTATATAATATTCCTCCCAACCCACCATAACCAGATTTGCAAATAAGGGTGCGCAGTTAGTACCCATAGTAACAGCACGTATTTGTCTATAAAATTCCCCCTCAAAAAAGAAGAAGTTGTTTTTCAAAACAATTTCCATCAACTGCATCACAAAATTCATCATAGTGTTACATAATGAAATCCTTTCCAATAAAACTCTATGGAAATATTCCAACCCTATTTCGTGGGGAATAAATGTGAAAAGATCTAAAACATCAATAGTAGAAAAAGAAGTATCACAATCAAAATACTCATTTTATATTCAACTTAAAAAATCCCAGGAATCATTGAGAGTATAATCAACAGTTCTTAGAGATTTTCTTATCACTCGGTCAATAAATACACCAAGTGAATATGTTGAACTATTTTGACTAGTAATTATTAATCTATAAGGAGGATCAATGATGTTTTTGTGTGTTTATGGAATTCCAAATACAATAGGTACTTTTGGATTGTTTTTAATCAGGAATTCAAAAACCTCTTCACTTATGACTCCTTGAAATAAGGAATCTTCTAATGTTAACTGAATGTTCCTATGTGCGATGTTAACTTCATTCTAAGAAACGCTCTCATATTTACCTTCTTCCTGTAACATGGTAAATATTTTAGCATTATAATCCTCAGTAGTCTCTGCTACCATCCCTCCCCCTTTGTCAGGTTTCATAACTCTCAACCCTTCATTTCTCCGTAACTTTGTCAACAATTCATTCTCTTCTCTATTCAAATTATATTGTTTAATGTTGTTCTTACCTTGTGTGTCATGTATCTTCTGGGAACAATTTTTCTCAAACTGAGCTATCAGAGGATGAGGGGGGGGTTAAAATAACTTTTCTTCTTTATAATATTCTTCCCTGATTCAACAATGTTGTCCTTAAACATAAGTTTCAAATTTATTTTCCTCGTAAACATTTTTAATTCAGTAATAATATTAACAATATTGTCCTTTTTGTGGGTACAAATTTTATACCTTTACTTAAAAGGGAAAATAAATGTTTATCTACAGTAATACCTGCATAATTGTAAATATTAAAACCCTGGTAGGACAATAATATTCCCCCAAATTAGCTAATAATCTCTGTAGATTCTTCTAATTCTGATTGTAGCTGTTTTTCCTCCTCTGGTATTGATTCCTGTATGGGTAACTTCTGCCCCCTGTTGGAGCTTCTAAAAAACTTTATTAGTACCACTAAAATTGTTACGCTTGTTTTGCAATCTTTCTGATCTTCTAATTGGTGGATATTCACTGTCATAGTTCATCTCTCTCTCACTGTTAAATTGATAACCACCTTGTCTTTCCTGTGTAGTGGGATTCCTAAAATCACTAACACTTTCTCTAGTGTTTTCCTTGTAGGATTTGGGGAGAGGGTAGGGAACTTTGTTTTTATACTCATTTTCATCCCTTATTAATTTCCTTTTTTTGCACTCTATATTAACATCAACGTCTTCTTCAATCCTATCAAATAAAGCATTGTATTTCAAAGTAACTTTGTCAAAGTGTAAATCATTTAAAATAACATCATTAATATTTTCTATCTGTGTTAACAGTTCTTTCACTCTGTCGTTGTTCACTCTAATAATAAGTTCCATCAGTTCTATGCCATGATGGTCAAACATATCGAGAAGTTCATCACACTCTTTCTGACCCCTTTTCAAACCATTTGGAAATTTATAAACATGCAGGCCCCTAGGAACTCTGTGTTTAAGCACACATTCTTTTAGATACGCATTGTCACATTGTAAGTTATGTACCTTCAAAAGTTTTTGTTCAAGTTCCTTTAGTCTACAGTCCATAGTTTCTTCCCTAGTTTCCTGTATTTCATTGAACAACCCAAAATTTTCATTGTACCATCCTTGCAAACAGTTATTAGAAGCCATAGTAGTCTGTTTCATTCTTCTTTGGCCGCAAGGTATAGATTCCCCTCTCAAAGATATTCCTGTATTAGTAGTGTTCTTTAAACTCCTCACTGATGCCGCAGTAGATGTTTGACCAGCCACATGTTCATGACGCACATTCGTTGTGTCACAACTCGAGATTCTCAGATTTTGTAGCTTGGTTACTGCTTCTTGTAGTTTAGAGAATTTATCAGTTAATGCTACAATAAGCTGAAAAATATTGTTCTCAGCTAAATTTACTTCCTGAGCATTTGAAAAGGAAGCATTGGAACTGTCTTCCTCAAAGACATTTGATAAATGTAAATCTTTCATCATAGGAAAATGGCAAGAAATGTTAATATTAGTGTCTTTAGTAAAACAGAAAGGCACTTCCTTTGTGCGGCACCTCCAATGAATTTCCAGCCACCAAATCCAAAACCATGAAACGAAAACCGGCACAGAGAGAAACAAAGTGACACCAAGAACACACTCTGTATGCTGGAAAAACAAGGAATTCACTTGAGTGATGAAAACGCAATTTATTCTACGAAGTGATAAAAACTCCACAGCATTAGCAGCATATACAAAATAAAATGTATACTCCACAGTGACACAATATCCACAGTCAAGCGCTTTTGTCCATCCGGACTTCTTCAGAACTATGAAAATAAATGAACATTCTCTATTTAAAAAGGCATCAACCAATCACAATAAAATTTAAATAAATCACGCAAATAACATTTTTTTAAAAATACATACTTTAAAACACTTTGATTTTGTTATATGTGTACACATTAGTGCTGAAGTTAATATACCCTAAAATCACAATTTTGTGCCCTATATTTTAATTCAGGCTTAAGAGAGATAAAGTAATTTAAACCTGGTGTAACATTAGAATTATAAAGTAGCTGCATTACATTTCAGCTCTTTCAAAATCATTCTTCCAATCTCCACCCCTTATATCCTTTGGCACAACTTCCAGAATTCCAAAAAGAAAAGTGAGATTAGGGTAGGTTTTAATATGCCTATATAACCCATTATTTTCATCCTGTTTTCTAATATCATAGAGGTGCTTGTATATCCTCTTTTTCAGCATCCTCTCAGTTTTACCTAAGTAAAATGGAAACAGGACTGGCAAACAGCAATATACACCACCCCATTTGTGTTACAGTTACCCTTTGCCAACTTAATTTCAAAGCTAGTCCCTTCAATGTGAACTACTAAGGATGTCATGAGAGACGAGTAGAGGGACAATGACCTCTTTTATCCTGGATGAGAACCCTTTTGTGATGAGGTGTGTCATGTAGAAGGATTTCCTGACTACTGTGGTGATGTGATTGTCAAAGGAGAGACTACTGTCTACCTGAGTCCCAAGGTCTCTTGTCACACATTCAGCATTAAGTGGACTGCCACCTATGTGGTAGTTCATGGGTACTGAGTTTTTAACAAAAGGGATGACAATGCACTTTTTGGCATTGAGCTTGAGGCCGTGGTTCTGACACCAGGCATCAGTCACAGTGAGGTCTTTCTGTAGGATGTCCATGTCATTCAGGGACTCGACTATGGCACCTAATCTGCAATCATGCAATCATCTGCAAACTTCATCAGCCTGTGGCCCTCTGTATTAGCCTGTACTTCTGAGAAGTAGATACCGAACAAGAGAGGACCCAAGACTGAACCCTGTGGTACTCCACTTGTCACAGGTTTGAAGTCAGATTTGGAGACTGCAACTTTTACTGTATGGGTTCTGTCAGTGAGCCAGTTGGTGACCCATCTTGTGATGTATGGATTTATACCCAGTTTATTGAGTTTATCTATGATTCCAGAATGGGGGATGGTATTGAAAGCCTTGGTGAAGTCAAGATAGGCTGTGTGAACTGCCTTATCATCATCTACCGCTTTTGTGACTGCTTCAATGAAGTCAATCAGGTTCAGGAGGCATGATATGCCCTTCACAAACCTAAACTGGGTGGGGTCCAGAGTTTGGAGGTTAACAATGTCTTTGTTTATGAGTTCCATGATGAAGCATTCCATGGCCTTGCAAACCAGGCTTGTCTGGCTAATAGGGCGGTAGTTCTTGGGGTTCATGGTGGCGCCCCTTTGTGGAGTGGTATAACTGTTGCTGTGCGCCATTCAATGGGCATAAAGCCTGATGTGAGGCTGTGATTGAACATGGTGCTTAGGTGGGGAGCCAGTTCGTTCTGAAGTTCATGTAGAACGCAGCCTGGGATGTTGTCTGGTCCCATGGATGCTGTGTTCTTGGTTTTGGTGAGTGCAGTTTTTACCTGCTCAGTTGTGATTGCAGGGGCACTGCATTCTTCCAGTATGGATATGGGCCCTTTAGGGGGTGAAAGGGGGTAAAGTTGGCACTGAACCTATCAGCCAGGATGCTGACGATATAATTTGGTTCAGTAATTTTCATTCCATTATGCTGTAACTCAGAGCAGATCTGGGTGTTGCCACTGAGATTCTTGACATAGCTGTAGAATGCTTTGTGGTTGTTCTTAGAATCAGTGGCAATCTTGTTTTCATAACTGGCTTTGGAGGATTTTATGCGGGATCTCAGCGTCTTACTGAGGCTGACTAGGGAGCTCCTCCACTCATGGGATTTTATTCTCTTTTGCAACAGTTTTTTCCTTCTGTTGTAGAGTTTGCTTATAGCAGGGGACCACCAGATTGACTTCCTTTTTTTGGAGGATAGCGTCTTGGTTCTGTTAGGGATAGCCCGATCCATGCACTTGTGTAAGTGCATATAGACTGCATTTGTGCAAGTTTCAGCAGTCGTAACTGTATTGTCCATCTGCATGGGTGTCTTGAAGTTTGCCACTTCTGTCTTAAGAAGCATGAAGTTGGCTTTGGAGAAATTTTTTACAGTGGTTTCCTTGATGGGGGGTGGGGGCGGGATGTGGATATCTATGGTGATTAGCTTATGGTTGCATGTGACCAAAGAGGAGTTTACTTCAGGTGTGGAACACCACTCACTCATGTTGGTAATGACCAGGTCTAGGATATTATCGCCCCTGGTAGGGGTGTGGATAAGTTGATCGAGGGCATTGGAATTAATGAATTCTATAAAACGTTGAGTGAAGGAGTTGGTACAGGAGTAGTTTTCCCAGTTAATGGTGGGGTAGTTGAAATCAACTATTATTGGGGTGTTTGATTGAACCCTAATATTTTCCAATTGATCAAGAAAAGAGGAGTGGGAATCCTGGGGCATGGTGAGGGATCTGTAGCAAGCTACAATATGGATTGCAGTTTTGCCCAGAGTTAGTTGCACTTGGATAATTTCAGATGCATTAAGTTGGGCAACTATCCTGGAGGTGTGGATATCCTTAATGAATATGACACACCTCCTCCCTTGGTGTTCTGGTCCTGGTTAGATGGCCAAAAGGTATGGTATGAGTTATATCCTAATAAAGCACGGTTGCTCTCTGGAGCCTTGAACCAGGTTTCAGTCACTGCACAGATATCGATGTTCTCTATTTTAAGGAATGCCTCGAGTGAGTGCATTTTGAGGTTTAGACTTCTAGGGTTGAGTAGCGTTACCTTCAGTTTTTGCTTGCCTGTATCTGTTATGGTGGTAGGTTTGTCATTTGAACCTTGCATAAAAAAGGCACTATAGGGGGTGGCAAGAGCCTTAGCCAGTATCCAGAATCCCAGGGGTGACAGAATAGTTTGTTTAAACATCTGCTGAGTGAGAGGTGGGAAGGCTGGAAGAATCTGTTATCTCTTGTTGTGGTGGCTTGATGGGAGTTTTTTTTTTTTTTTTTTGATCTGTTTGCTTGCTTTCCATTCTTTTCCTGGCTGTTGCCTCGGTGAAAGGGAGAGAATTTAGGCTTGAAGTTGCAGTGAAGAGAAACTTTGCTTCAGGTGCATTGCAAGCCTCTGTTATACAGTACACAGATGCACTAACAGAAGCAGATGCTCCCAGCTTGCTAGGGTAATGGAGACAGAGTGATGATAATGCTTAATGGCTCTGAGGAGCCTCCGAGATGATTCTCGACAATGAAGTTTTCGGTTAAAAAAAAATATATATATATATATATATATATATATATATATATATATATATAAAGGGACTGTTTTAAACTACATGTACACATACTGATGGTCTCCCAACACTTCATTTAGCTTATTAAGTTGATTCTTAAAAAAAAAAAATAAGCGCAGTTTTATATTTAAAATGTATTTTGGGCCAAACACATTAAGGACTTACATAACAGTGGAAGTCTGAGTTATTGTGAAAGACTAAGAGCATTTGGTCTTGTGCAGTACCCTTTGCAGTGGTCTGGGAGGTGAGCTTGCTCAGACATGTTGGGCATATGGAGATAGCTGATTCTAGGGGTGTTTGGGGTTGCCGGGAAGTGCTAGAGACTCATCAGATTTCCTTCATGGAAATATCTGTGGGAATGGAAGGTGTGTTGAGTGGTTCACTGGCAGACTGGCCACTGCATGTAACAGGCTGGGAAAATGGAACAGGACAAATATTGGTTTGGATATTGTAAGAACAGCCTGGAAGCACACTACACGAACTAGTGAATGGTATTCTGTCAAAACTGGATGGGCATTGTTGCCCATGCTTGAAGTACTGATATGTGTGTATGTAAGGATGGAAATATACTTATAACAAATAAGAAACTAGAATGGTCTCACAATTTAAAGTCTATGGACTGTATAAATCTGCTTGAAAGGAGCTAATAATAAGAATAAGCATTATAGCTTGTGGTCTGTCAAATAACTAAGCAAAAGCCAAAAAAAACCCACACACAATGGTTATGTAATGTATAATTTTAGTAAATCTAGACATAAAATATGTAATCATCATATAAGATGAAGCAGTCTGCTGAATTTAGATATTAAAGACAGGATTTAATAACATGGGCTTGTGTATAATAACACTACTGTCTTAACTTGTCATAAATGACATACACTACATTGAACATCAAGGGAATCATGATAATTTTCTTATATAAGTAAATATGCATAACAAGTCATGTAATTGCTTTAACTTGAATTGTAGATTTTGTAACCCATCTTGACCATATGTAATACTTAAGCGGTTACCAAGGTAACTAATCTTTATAAATGACATCAAACTGATAATGTTGTTCAAGAGAAACAATAGAAGCCTGAACTTACAATGTCACAGAATGTAACAATCATATTATGAACAAATAGTATTAAATTGACAATAGACACTCAGTTTAATAACATGGGCTTGTATATAATAACACTACTGTTTTAGCTTGTCATAAATGACATACGCTATATTGAACATCAAGGGGAAGCATGATGATTTTCTCATATAGGTAAATGTGTATAACAAGTCATATAATTGCTTTAACTTGAATTGTGGTTTTGTAACCCATCTTGACCACACATAATACTTAAGCTGTTACCAAGATAACTAATGTTTTATACATGACATCAAACTGACAAAGTTGTTCAAGGGAAACAATAGAAGCCTGAACTAGGAATGTCACAGAATGTAACAATCACATTCTGAACAAATAGTATTAAATTGACAATAGTCACTCAGTTTAACCTTTGCTGATTATAGAAAATAGAATGTTGCCATTTAAATCTAAAAACCTTCAGTATATGCCATAAAATGGCAATTTATGAATATAGAAATGGAACTTGTAATCATTAATCACAATAAGTGAATTTGTTGTTTTTAACCTATAATTTCACTAATTTTATAAGAAATGACAGATATGAAAATCCTTATGTGTTGGAAATGGGGGGAAGAGGGATGCACTGATAATTAAAATATACTAACTTTCATCAATGTTCACATAAAACAAACTTGATGCATTAAGTAAGTTAGCAACAAACAAAGTGATTACTTAAATGATGGCAAAGAATGGAATATAACTTCTGATATATCCAGTAAAATAGATTGTATCATAAACATTAGGGATAAATATTACCACCTATTTATATTAAGTAATAAGTTTTGAAATAAGTCATCAATAAGGGTGAATATGTTAAATAACTATGTGCTATAATCTTTTACTGCAGTTTTATAGATGATACATCCTACTTTACTATGATTGAATTGCTTGTCATCTATCTTTCATGTAAATATTAATTGCTTATACAATAAGTAGACATTTATATTGTATTAGAATTCTATGTAATCTAAAATAGTACTATATCTGTTCAAAATAATATAAATACTGCTTATTCCTATTAGAAATATTCTCCATATGATAATTCAATTTATGGAGCTCAGGTGTTTTGGATTGTCACAGTATGAGTGATAATCTGATGGACTTAAGTTTATCCATCAGATTAGGAATGATTTTCATTCCATGGCTAGTGCAGATCTTAGTTTTTTTTAACATTTATTCTTTTAAATTTGTTATTTCACAAAAACATTTTAGTATGCCTGACCAAAACATTACTTTATTGGTAAACACTCAAAGTATAAAACTGATAATTTCATTTAAAAGCTCAAACATATACTTTGTAGTTATCTGAGGAAAATGTTTAATGGTCACAATAAAACAAAAAATGCATGGTCTAAATAACCTAAGATGGATTTAACTTTATTATCTTTAAATACCAATTGCTTAAACAATCCTAGCAAGAAATCAAATCTACTGAAATATTTAAAACTGAACAAAGCACAAATTGTCTTCCTTCAAGAAACTAATTTCAAAACAAATGACAATTACAAATGGAATCCTAAGGAATATATGATATTGGCTCACTCCACTTATAAGAGAAAGACAAAAGTGGCAAAATTTTATGGAAAACAAATGTGATTAACCCAGAAATAATTTATAAGTATGAAGATAAAGAAGGTCTTATGATATTAGTAATAGTTAAATATAATAACAGAATATGGGCCCTAGCCAATCTATACTGGTTCCCAGGTATTGGAACAGGAACTGTCAAAAAACACTTGGATTTAATTTCCAATAATTATAAAGGCAACTTAATATTAGGAGGAGATTTTAACTGTATATTTAATATTTCTGAAACTACAAATAAAAGACCACTACATACATCTGCTGTATCAAAAGCTTTAAACAAGTGGGTAGAATAATTTCATCTTGTAGATATTTTCAAATTTAAACAAGATAAATCTGTTCTCCCATCAAGATCACAGATTTGGTACACAAATTAGAATAGATAAAATATTTGCTGCCTATGACTTACACTCTAAAATCATTAATTTCTCAATCACTCCCTGTCCCTTTTCAGACCACAAGTCATTGATACAAAAACTTCAACATGGGTATAAGCCATTAATCTTTAACTCCAGAATTCCAGCATATACAACTAAAATTAAAGAGTTCAAACCCTGGTTATTATCTGAATTACAGTTCTTCTTAGATATTAATTACACCACAGAGATACATAAAATAATGATATGGGATTCATTAAAAGCTTACATATATGGTAAAACCCTAACTTGGTATAAAAAAAAATCAGAGATTGGGATTCTGAATTATTAGATCTACAATTTAAAATTTGTCAGTGAAAGCTGAAAAAAAAATCAAAATCATTTGGAGAAGAAAAAGAAAGTAGAAGTATTAAACAATAAATACAATGAAATTCTAACACATAAAAACTATTTAGCTTTAGAAAAACTAAAAATTAATACCTTGGCCACTTCTCCCAAATATCTACATAATTTATCCACAAGAATCAAAATACAATCAAAAGCTAATAACATTAAAAGTGTATTCCATGAAAAGAAAAGGAAAATGTTTTGGATATAGGTGACATTCTTGATGCCTATAGAAATCACTATATGGAACATTTTCAAAAAGAAAATATATATATATCGATCAATTAAATCTAGATGAAAAATGTTCTAATATAAAAAAAACAGAAAAATGAAAACTAGATCTGCAAGCACCCATATCCTACAAAGAAATTACAGATACAATAAAAGAGGGTAAAAATAATAAAGCTCCAGGTATAGATGGCATAATTATGGAACTATGTAAACTTTTTCCTTCAAAGATACTATCCCTCTTCCATAAAACTCTATTAGAAATTCAGTCACAAGCTTTAACACCACCTTCTTGGAGATGTTCCTTAATCACACCAATCCTAAAGGAAAACAAATCCCCAAACCTCTGTACCTCATATATACCTATATCATTATTAAATAATGACTATAAGATATTTATGACAATATTAACTAACAGAATGAAAATACCACTATCCAAAACAATAAATAATGATCAAACTGGATTTATATATCATAGACACACATGACAATATTAAAAGGATAAATTCTCCTATAGATTATGTTAATAAAGAAAATAAAGAAACACTCATAATTGGCTTAGATATAAAGAAAGCCTTTGATTCACTAAATTGGGACTATTTATTCAAAATCTTAATGCTATTTAAATTTCCTGCATCCTTTGTTCATCTGATAAAGAATATATATGCAAATAATTTAGCATATGTCAAGTTAGGTCCTTTTGCCTTTGAATCTATACATATAACAAAAGGCACTAAACCAGGATGTCCCATGTCACCAATTCTATTTGCTCTGGCTATTGAAATATTGGCAGATTCAATTCATAACATTATAAAAATCAAAGGAATAGATGTTTATGAACAATACAGTTCTAAAGTAATTCTATTTTCTGATGACATATTACTAACAATATCTAAGACAAAAGCAACATTAGAATAATTAGATATATTAATTGACACGTTTCACATGACTTCAGGCCTCCATTTCAATAAATCAAAATCAAAATTTTTATTTTTAAATTAAAAAAAAGAACTGCAGACTAAGAGAGATCACATCATAGGGAAACAAGAATCTACCTTAAAATATCTAGGAATTGAGTTATACAAGGATAATAATGAATTAGTCTCAAAAAATTAAAATAATATCAATACAATTAAAATCTCTGTGGAAAAATGGAACAACATAATATTAACATTTGAAGATAGACTTGACAATACAACTGTTACCAGAAAGGAATATACTTAAAGAAATAAGTTCATGCCTAATAAAACTTTTATGGTTTCCCAAAAGAAATGGAATAGCTTTAATACATCATATCAGACTATGGAAACAGGGAGGATTAAACTTTCCCGATATAGAAACATATATAAACATATAACATATATGAAAGCATCAATATCTAAAACAATCTCAAATTGGATAAGTCCAAATGACTCTGCAAATTGGAAAGAATTACTAACTGTAATATCAATAAATTAATTTGATTTACAAACAAAAATTCAAATAGATAAAACAATTTGCCAGTGCACATATTATGTATTAGTATGCAATATCACATAACTAAACCCACTAAAACTTGTATGATTAATTATTGCATTGACTCATTTAGGAAAATTATTAATGCAAATATAGATTTAAAAATCTGGTTTGATCTTTTAACACCATTTATAGTCACAAAGAACTTTCCACATAAAATATATAGAGAAATTATTAATTCCTGGGAACAGAAAGGATTTGTTTGTTGGCTCCAATGTATCAAAGAACTAAAAGTTTTAGATATGCAAGAAATAAAAACAACATACAAAATTCCACAACAGGACTGACTAACTTTACAGAGTATTCTGTCATGTTCGCAAGATTTAAGTAGAATAATTAAAAATTATTAATTTAAAGAAATACCTAAATTTACGAAATACATATATGAAATCATATATAATGACTTTGACATGGGGAACAGTATTTCAAAATTTTACAAAATATTGATAAACTATAAAACAACACCCTAAACCTCATATTGGAAATATATAACAAAAGTACACTCAATACAGTTAACTGAAGATATTAAAACAAATATTTTATTAGCAATAAAACATGCATCCTTTACATAATACTGGAAAGTTTTTAATTGGAAATGCTTGCACAGAGCATTCTTAACTCCAGACAGAATCAGTAAAATTAATTCTTCCATACAAGGAATATGTTGGAAATGTGAGCAAGTACACAATGCAGATTGGAACCACATTTTCTTTGATTGTGTTAAAATTAAGCCATTTTGGAATGGTATTAATAACATTCTACAAGCTTTATTTAATTAATCATTTTATTTAACTAAAGCTCTTGTATTATTTTTTCTCAATTTTTTTTATTTTCAATTAAAATAACATTTACATAATATTTTTGAATATCATTTAAACAACTATATACAATATTTACAAAAGCCTGACTTTCAATTATATACACTGTATGTTATTAAATATAAAATTAACAGATCAGTTATCAGAGATATAATACTGATTACTGCAGAGTGTCCAACAAAGATATAACTTTCTTCCAAGGATTATTTGCCAATGTCTTGGGATAGATTCGTAGTTCTTTGATTTTTATTTCCATCAATGCAGTTTTTTTTTTCAGTAAAGTGTAGAATTCTTCCAAGGTCAGGGGTCTATTTGAATTCCACCTTCTGGTTATGCATTTCCAAGATATAGCAAGTATTGTCCATAACAAATACATATTTTTCTTATTCAGGTAGGGACCTTCAATTACATTTAGTATTATCAATATTTTAGTTAAGGTAAAGGATTCATTAAATAAAGCTTGTAAAAAATGATTCCATTCCAATATGATTTAATTTTATTACATTCATAAAAAATATGAATCCAGTCTGCTTTATTTGACTTTTTACACCTCCAGCAAAAAAACATTTTAGTAGTAATAATCTTTTTAATTCTATCTGGTGTTAAAATGCTCTATGTAAGTATTTCCAGTTAAATATTTCCAGTACTGTGTGTTAGAGGTGTAATTAACTGATAGTAAGATGTTACTTTTAATTTCTTCTGTTAACTGCAATGACTGACCTTTTGTTAAGAACTGTCAGTATGATGGTTTGGGAATTGTTTTATATGTTATTAATTCTCTATATAGATTTGAAATGGAATTTTTCTTTTCACAACTATTATATATAAATGCATACAGAAAACTTATTAGAGTTGGAATATATTTAAATGAGGAATTATTAATTAATCTGCATAAATATTGTGTACATTAGAATGCTTTGTAAGGTTAACCAGTCCTGTGCTGGAATATTGTAAGCAGTTTTTATCATATGTATATCTCAAACATTTTATTTATTGACACATTGCAACCAGCATAAGAATCCATTTTGTTCCCAGGAGGTTATTGTTTCCCTATATATTTTGTGAGGAAAGTTCTTAGTGATGGTAAATGGGGTTAAAAGGTCAAACCAAAGTTTTAGATCTATGTTTGCATTAATAGGTTTCCTAAAGGAATTGATGTAATAATTAATCAGTGTTGTTTTAGAAGGTTTTGTTATATTATATTGTATATTTATGCATAGTATGTACCAGGGTTTCTTTGATTTGTCTACTATTGAAATTTTTTTTTAACAGATTAAATTTATTTGTTAATATAGCCATTGTTAATTCTTTCTAGTTAGCAAAATAATTTGGGTTTATCTAGTCTATTGTAGTTTTAAGCACAGATTCTTTTATATATGTTTCTATTTCTGGGAAGTTCAATCCTCCTTGTTTCCAGAGTCAGTTGTGATGAGTTAGAGCTACTCTATTCTTTTTGGGATACCATAACAATTTTATTAAATATGAGTTTATTTCTTTAGGAAAGCATCTTTCAGGATTTAACTGTATTGCTAATGCTACATATAGTATTTTTGGCAATAAGACCATTTTTATTAATTGCAATACGTCTTCAAAAGTTAATATAATTTTGTTCCACTTTTCTATATATATTTTATTGTTTCAATAATGTTTTTATAATTTATTAATATTGTTATGTTTATATTTTTGCATTACACTATTCCTGAATAATTTAGCGTAATTTCTTGTTTTCCTATGATGGATTTATCTGTAACTTGTAGGTCTTTTTTCTTATTTAAAAATAAAAAAATTGATTTTGATCTATTAAAGTGTAGACCTGAAATCTTATAAAATGTCTCCATTACTTCTTCTATCTCTCCTAATGACTCTCTGGAGTTTGATGGGGTTAATAAAATATCATCAGCAAAAAGCATTATTTTAGATATGTACTAGTCATAGACTTCTATTCTATTCATTTTATTCTTGGATTATTGCGTATTATTTCTGCAAGTATTTCTATAGCCAAAGCAAATAAAATATGAGAAAGGGGACATCCTTGTTTAGTGCCTTTCATTATATGGATAGATTCTGAGGTGAAAGGACCTAATTTAATGTAGGTTAAGTTATTAATATATATGTTTTTTAGTAATAAGATGAAGGGAGGAGGAAATTCAAATAATGCTAAAGTTTTAAATAGATATTCCCAGTTGAGGGAATCAAAGGCTTTTTCTGTGTCTAATCCAATTACAAGTGTTTCTCTATCTTCTTTATTCACATAATCTATAAGAGTAAGCATCCTTTTAATATTATCATGTGTGTGCCTATTATATAAAAATCCCATTTGATCATTATTAATTGTCTTTGAAAGTGGGATTTTCATTCTGTTAGCTAGGATTGACATGAATATTTTGTAATCAGTACTAATAAAAGAAATTCAGCAAACATAGGTAAACAGAAATAACATTCAGTCGTACATAACTCGCAATCCATTAAACAAGTCAGTGACTAACATCACTTTAGTAAACATTATAAAGACAAATTCAAATAATTTCCTAGCTCTTTACATTTTCTGATAAAGCAAAAAGTTAGCAATAAGTATAAAGCATTTCAATTTTTCCTTGCATGTATACATTTTTACTTATATTGTAGTGTCAATAACTGTCTTTGAAATATGTATAATACTTCACTTCTTCAAATCATTCCTTTTTCAATTCAGGTTTTGGTTTGTCAAAACGGCAACAATATTTCAAGGGCACAATTAATATTTAGATTGATGTTTCAAATAAATAACTTGTCAGTTGCCAATTGAGTTAGTTTAGAATGTATGGTTAGTGCAAATATAGCATATTTCAAAAATAATATATATTTTTTCATGTGCTCTAGAGACTGTCATATGCAAGTGAGATATAAATAATGTAGCATATACAGAGCAGATAGTTTACTGATTCAGGTTGTTAAAGTAAATTATGCTTATTAATCAGGCATTTAAATTCACAAGTAATTTGGGAACATTTCAGTTGAGTTTCCGGGAATGTGTAGTCCAATGTAAGTAAATGAGTCCACTTTTCCTCATAAACATATGTCACATTCATTAAACTAAGCAGAGTCTAACACCTGTCTAATAATCATTATAAAGAATAGTAATTCCTAGCTCTTCAAACTTTCTGATATTGCAAAATGTTGACAGTAAGCTATTTTAACTGGAAGACTATAACATTTCAATACTTCTTTGTGAATATATTTTTACTTTTACTGTAGTGTCAAGAACTGTCTTTGAAATCTATGCTTTACTTCACTTCTTTCAAGTCATTCATTTTAGAGTTCACATTATATTTTGTCAAAATGTCAACAGCATTTCAAGGGCACATTTAATATTTAAACTGATATTTTAAATGATAGCTATCAGTTGCCAAGTGAGTTTGTACAGAGTGTGAGGTAACTACAAAAATAACATGTTGCAAAAAGTAATATGTATCTTTTCATGTGCTCTAGAGACTGTCAGTCTCAAGTAACATATAAAATGTAACTTTTACAGTGCAGTCAGCTTGGGGAATCAGCATGTTAAAATGAGTAATACTTTTTAATCAATCAGCTACATTTCAGTGCACATGTAGTTTGGGAACATTTCAGTTGTGTTTCCAGGAATAAGTAATCCTATGAGGATAAATCATAAAATATATACAAATAGTCCTATTATATATTTATTTTACCTTATTTAGGTTGTTTTTCATTTTAATAACTAAACAACATTACTTTATCTTATTATTTGATATCTGTGAGGCTAAATGCACTTCACAGATTCACAGTGTAAACTGCAGCAGTTGTTTACTGTTGCTATGGCAACACAAGTAGAACGTGAAGAAAGCTTCACTTCTCTTAACCAGCAGTACATTTTCCCTCCTTTTTTTATGTATTTGTTAATACTAAAAGGAAATAATTCAAAGGACATATGTACATGAATGGAACATTTCAGAGTTAATCACGAACATGTCCCCAGTCCCAATAAGCATAACAGTGACTATCATTAATCTAATAAATATTGTAATAACAATTAATTAAGTTCACTATTCCAATTAGTCTACCTTAAAACTAGATTATTTTAGACTATTATTTAGCTATGTATAGATAGTGAGTTATTAAATATATACAGCCTATATTAGTTTAGTAAATAGGAAAGAATTTAGAAAGGGAGACAAGATGCAGTTAAAATAAATAATGAGAAAATAAAGAAAAGAGAAAATTAAGAGAAAATACACATATACTATGTATGCTGATTTACAATATAAATATTTTATGTGCTATATAACCCTCCTTCTTTGAAAGAAAAATACCCTGTTTTACATACCTGAGGTAATGTGAAAACTCTCATATGTCATCTATTTTCAAAAAATACAGATAAAGATTCCAGTAGTTAGTTACCTTTGTTTTAAAATTCCAAGCAGTAAAACTGGTCCTTTAAAGTAATGATAAAACAATTCATATCATAGTAGATGCTTTGAGAGATTTGGCTGTAACAGTGTCAGTCTTTTGCTTTTTCTTGTTGACATCTGTCCAGATATTTGTTTCTTTTCTTCTCTTGAGAGAAGGTGACATCCATTATCCATATATTCTGTTAAAGTAAACACATTAGTAGTTTTAATAAATGAAGAGGCTTCCTCTAAGTCAATAAAAGTCCTCATCTCATTGGCATATAGTATTCTTATCTTAGCTGGATATGCAAGTTGTGCTTTGATGTTATTTATTTTCAGAAACTTTATCATTGGCCACACTTTTTTTCTTTGTTCCATTATTCTAGATGAATAGTCATTATCAAATTGTATCAGGCTCTGTTTATATTTTAGAGGTGCCTCCCTCCAAACAGATCTTAAAATCGGTTCCTTGTCCAAGTATGAAAGAAATTTGATAATTATTGACATTGGAGGAGAGTTTGAGTTAGTGGCAGGTTTCCCAAAAGTTCTGTGTGCCCTTTCAATGTCAAAGGAATGTCCTTCTTTTAAATTTAAAAAGTCAGGGATCCAGCTTGATAAAAAGGAAATAATATCCTCACCTTCTGTGTTTTCAGGTAATCCAAAAATCTTGATGTTATTTCTCCTCTCTCTATTTTCCAAGTCATCTACTTTATTAACCAACCAAGTGTTTTGTTTAAGAAGCAGTTCTTTCTGTGTTTCCTCTTCCTTAAGTCTGCTTTCTAAGTCATTTAGAGAAAGCCCTATTCCTGTTATCCTTGTCTGGTGTTGTAGCATTTCCTTGAGAGTGTCAGCCTGTTTTTGACTGCTTGTTTTAAGATTTTCCAGGTTCTCTTTAAAATCATCCATTTTCAAAGATAACTCATGCAGGGTAGATGCCATCTGTTGTAGTTCCTTCTTTAAGGCAGCATCCTGGTGAGAATTCTTTGAGTTGCTCATTTTAACAAGTGAATATATCTCCAAGCTTTTTGACAGGAAATTATTTGTAAAACGTCACCAAAGTTTCTAATTATGTAAATTAGTCCTTTATCTATAAGATTTTAAACTTTGGAAAAAAAAAAGAATATTTTTCCTGTCTTATTTAACTAGTTATATGGAGCGCTAAAATACTGCTGCTTTCAGTTAGCATTTCAGGCTCCGCCCTGTCCTCTTGTATTATTAAATGTGAACAAAGGTCCTCATTTGAATAGGTCAAATGTATGTCATATGGACTATACTTGCAATTTCAAGGAAGTGTATAACAAGAAGATGGAATACAAATGCAATACCAACTTTGGAAGACTTCTACAGCCTACCGAAGACCACAGCATTATTGGAAATTAAAATTAAAGAACTAAGAATTTATCCAAAGCCATTTATCAACAACCCTTGGGGAAAAGTCTTATCGTTGATTGACACTATACAATATTTGATCAGACACTCTGAAAATGGATTGGACATACTTATAAAGTAACTGTATACATTAAGATCTGTTATAGTGCCAAGCTAATGTAAATGGTGTACATAGTTATTTAAGATGTTATGTATAAATACTATGGAATTCATTCAAATGTATTTGAAAAATAAAAAGAAATTTGAGAAAACAGTGTTTATTACTTGCAAATATTCCACACTACACTAAAACCCTCCAAGTTATCATGGCCATAGCAGCTTGTATTACACGCTATCTTATTCCCGCCAATGTTGGACATTTGATTGCATAATCCTCTTTTCTCCATTCATGTCTGTGTAGAGGGTTGACAGTGGCCATCTTCCATGTGGATGGTGCATGGATGGTGGCAGGTCTGTGTGTAACTGTTGTGTGTGATGGAGCTCTGAGCACATGCCTGAGTTCATGTAGGAGGCAGGCAGTGATGCTATTATACCCCATGGAGATATGCTGTTGTTGCCATCAGTAGGTAATATGTACATGCTCACCGTTGCTGAGGGAAGGAGTGTGGTTGATGTGCATATCCCCCTCTACAACTGGGGTAGACAGGGTGGCGATGTTCCCACCTAGCCTGTGTGATGCAGGTTGCCTATATCCATGGCATGTGTGTATGAGGTGTTCTTTACCCCCAGTACAGGGTGAATTGTGTTGCTTTCTCTGAGACTTACAACATATGTAGAGGCCTGTTGTAATTGCCCTTGGTGGTGGGGCTATGTCTGATTTATAGTCATAGTATGCCTTACAGGAAGTCACCTGTGAACTTACATGCTTGCTCAGATATAGGTGGACTTGTTTCCAAGTTGTTGCCTGCACCTATGTGTCTCTGTACAGCCAATCTAGCAACCTATTATGTGGTTTGTCTATTACTAATGTCCACCAAAGAGGATTACTCTACCTTGGTGGAGGCTGGATATACAGGTCAGGTACTGCTGTGTCCATATAGATGCAGTGGATATAAAGGGTACACATCCCTGATACACTACCTGGTATTTGTGCAATTGGAACATGACACCATGATAATTCATTTCATAACAATTCCCACCTGTAGTGTGACCTATAGCCTGTACAATTCAATTGAAAACATATCAATCTGTTCTGTGAAAACATATGGAAATAATACTCAGTACAATAAGCTAGCTGAATGTGTGTGCACAACCTTAAACTGAAATGTTGTGTATGCTCCTCTTGAGATGGTTACAGAATTCATCTGTCTTGGTCTGGACTCTAACATCATGGCAGATCTTCACTTGGCAATAGTTGCTCACCTTCCTAGAAACACCTTTTGCATTTCACTGGAATTGTACAGGTTAGGGGTCAAATTCAAGATGAGAAATGTTATGAAATTACCTTCTTTGGTCTGATTGTCATAAGCACACATACGTGACATTCCAACAGGGGTGTGTACATTTGTGATATCCACTGTATATAGGTGTTGATATAGCTGGTAGTGGTAGGCAAAGACAGAGGGTCAAAACTCAGGTGGACACTTCTTTGATTAATACCTGATAATCATGCCTACTCTAGTACCCATATCAGTGGCAAGGCAACAACCAGTAGTTGTGCACATTTATGTCTGTTATATGCAGTGACACTGATATTACACACATGTGCAACATGCACAACCTATTTACCTGACTGCTTAAAACCCATGTGATTAGTTTTGTACCTTCCAGCTGAACATATGCATGCATATATGTGCTCAGGGGATACCTGGTATATATTTTTGTTGTATGTTAGTATGGCACACTGTATTTACAGTCTTGCTGCTCAATCATACTTCTCAACCTGTTAGAGCAGTACGTCTGGACAATGGCACACATAAATGGGTGTCAAAAGGGACATCAATATTGATACTGTATAAATATAGCTGCACTGTACATTAGTATGTTGATTGCACAGTAGCATTTCAAATCACTGTGATAACCTGGAAGATGTCCAACAGTCATAAGTAGGCTATTATGTTACAATGTCATTGCTCACAGACCTGTCAATGGTTTGGCTGACTTCACAAAGGTGTATGTTTATGTGACTACAGATATCAGTCACAAATATGCTTATTGTCCAGCAGAACACTGTAAAGTTGAATTTTATTAATTCAATATATTACATGCAGCTCAAAACACATGTCTGCAACAGTACTTTACTATGCACATGCCCTCTATAGGTCTCTCAGCTTTACAAGGCAAACATGTGTCATACTCATAATCACAGGTAACAATGATATGCAAAACATCCCATTTAGTGGCTTAGCAGTGGCACACTCACAAACTGTTTGACAGACACCCCTGTCATGTCAGTCACCCTGTTAGACAGGGGTCCAGGGAAGTAAATAGTGTGGGAAGAAATAGCCAGGGAATTGTTATGGCTAGGCTTGTATAGGCCCTATGGCTGATAGCCTAGTACCAACCTATCAACCTATATATGAGCTGTCCTTTCCCAGGGTGAGTCAGGCTCCTGCGCTGTGATCCTACCTCAAAACCTCTCAAAGCATCATGTCTGGACAAAGCCTAAAATGATGGGGGGATAAGAAGGGACAGACTTTAAATATTCTTGTTATAAATATAGGAAGTTCATAGAATGATACATTTTGCATTACAGTGAATAATTTTAAGGATGTGGAGTCTTAAACTCAAGTATTTGTCATTTACTTGATGACTTCAGTCCTCAGCTATTTGCCAGAAAAGTACAGATTTCAGGAGGAACAGACAAAAATATGATGAGTCTTTTGGCTTTTCCCAGTTAGGGGTCGCCACATCAGAACTCAGGTCTGCTAATAATTGGCAGTAGATTTTTACGTGCCGAGTTGCCGGCCCTGACGCACAACCTTCAACAAAGGTACACCCATTCACGCAATATATGATGGTAAAATGTAGATGTTCTGTGAAGATCTGTACAGTTGAGATGTATGTCTATGATATCTCCCACTGCAGAGAGGCCTAGTTGTTATGGTCATAGCAGATGTTTAGCAGGACATTAGTACAGCAAGTCTTGGTGGAACATATATTCCTCTAAATCATATTTCCCATTATTATACTTCAAGTACTACATTCAATTACTTGCTTACATGTTCCACTTACCTTTTTTTTTTCTTCTCTTTTCCACTTTATGTTTCATCTGTTATTTTCTCTCTCTGTCCCTTCTGTGCACTACAGGGATAGAGCTGGTTTAAATAGGTGGCAGCATAGCTTTTGTAGGTGATGCTCATGACCAGGTGATGGCCTGTGCACCTACTGGGTTCCCCACTTGCTAATTACATGCAGAGCAGCTGTGTAGTTCTTCCAATAGCCAATGTCCTGGCAACACACTCCTATAAATGAGTTATCCATGTGAGTGTTTGCCCTTTCCCTTACTTGTGAGGAAGACATCCTAGAGTTGTGTGAACTACTACCTCTTACAATAAGGCTTGTGGATACAAGCCAACTAAATGGTGGAGAAGGTTCAAGACTTAGGGGCAGAATGTGAGTATTGCTGTTATATGTTTGGAATACTGCTAGTTTAACCGGGTTTGTCTGCACATGCTACTTCTGCATGGGTTTCAGTCTGACAAAGTTCTGTCTCTGCATAGCTCTCAACTGTAGGGCCATCCAAATAATGGCCACAGTTTAGCCTGTTATGTGTGGGCTATTCCCCAGACAGGTGCTGTCCTTGGCAAATCAGTAGCATACTTTGGTGATTGCATTATGTAGATGGTAACATCCATTTGTTGTTCTGACTTTCTATTCCTCAGAAAAGATATCTTAGAACAAACCATGTGACACCAGCAACTTTCTCAGTGTATAACAGCAACATTTCATGTATGGCCATGTATTTGGGCTTCTGTCCACCAATTATGTCAGGCTTTGTCCAGATGTCATACAGTAGTAGGTTGATAGGTATACTGGTCTATCAGTATTTAGTGCTGTACTTCCTGCTGAGGGGAAAGGCTGGGAAACATATTGAAGTCTGTACATTCAAGAGGCTGGTCCATAGAGAATGCTGTCAGATGCCCTTGTAACATATTTTATGTGGTGGGGGGGACAGTAACATGTGTTTTAAAACTAGGCTGTTAGAACATGTCAGACAAATTACTGATAAGCAATATGACAGTTCTATAGACACACAATTGAATAAATTTCACCATGGGGACAGTAGTGGGTCCCAAGGTACTGTTTTTGAAAATGTTCCTCAGTTTGATGAAACATTCATAAAAGGACAATTGTTATGTACAGACTCTCAATGTATTAATATTAACTGTGATACTTTATCCCGTAGGGGGTTAAATTAGGAGTGTAACTGGAGGCTGTGTATTCAATTATGTAATTAGGTGTTAATTGCTTCTTGTGATTAAGGCATGTATTCCTGGTAATGTTTTACTCCCTGAAGGCTTTGGCCAAGACATCAGAGTATAATAAACATTGTGTGAATTACTGGCTGGTTGTATTTTCCTTTGCTATGTTCAGACATTTTTATGTGTTTTGCTAAGAAGTTGTTGTATGTCCAGCCATTGTGTATGGCCTATCATGATTTTGTAGCAGTGTACTGTTCACTTATTTATTTGGACTGTGGGGAGGGGGGGCAGATGTGACTGTCATGAATGCTTTTGTATCCAGCTGTGCATGCTGTCCCAGTTGTGGGTGGTCTATCAGCGACATATGTTTATATGGGCATTTTGGGACATGTATGCATATATATGTATATATATATATATATATATATATACACACACACACACACACACACACACATATATATATATATATATATATATATATATATATATATATATATTTATGTGTGTGTGTGTATATATATATATATATATATATATATTTATATATATATATGTATATAGGTTCACTATAGAATCCCAAAATACTGAAAATCCAAATTTCAGTATTTCGAAATTCTATAGCCGAAACCTTTAAATACCGAAACCCCATAACCGCAAATTTTAAAATTGCAAACCTACAGTGCAAATACACCCCACACATACACATACACACAGTCTCCCCTCACAGTCAAACAAACAATCCTACACTAAAGACAAACAGGGGAGCAAGCCCCCCCTGCACCCCCCATGTGGGGGGCTGCACCCCCCACAACCCCCTACTTATATATACTAACTCCAAGATTGCACAATCACACACACAAAGGTAGCTCACACACACATTTCACAGCCCCTTGCACACACACACACACACACACACACACACACACACACACACACACACACATCGCATCCAAAACACACACTAATATACACTGAAGCCCCTAAGCAACACACTCATACATACTTACCTACATTTACACCTATGCAGTCACACACCGCAACACCAGAAGCGCCGAACTTCGGTATTTTGAATTTCGTGCTTCTGGTGTTTCGGAATTTCAGGGCTTTGGTATTATAATTTTGAAATACTGAAAGTCATGATTTCAGTATTTCAAAATTATATAGGGAAACCATATTTTATTTTTATTTCATTTTACATTTGTTTACCAGGAAAGTCCGGCTGGACACAGGTCCATTTTCAGCGAATGCCTGGGGAGAAAAACTCCAATACAATATAGTACAAAAAGTGAAATACAAAGAGAAGTAACATCATACATAATTACAAAGAAACAAAACATCATGCATAATTACATACTTTAGAGCATGCTAGTATGTTCTAACATTCTAGGTGTGTAATAGTAGGTAATTGTCAGTGCTGGATATACAAATAAGAATTATTTAGGAATTAAAGAGACATTGATTGATTAGTCAGTAGGCACTTAGGGGATTAGTAGTTAGGTAAAATAACAGAAAAAGAGAAAGAAATTGGGGAGCAACTGTTTTCTCTTGAGTGGAATCCCAGCAGTAGTGCAACAGTGTGGTTTAACTAGGAGAGTTACATGAACAAAGTCAGTTATATAAGTAGTGGGTTTTGTGAAGTTTTATATATATATATATATATATATATATATATATATATATATATATATATATATATATATATATATATATATATATATATATATATATATATATATATATATATATATATATATATATATATATATATATATATATATATACATACATATATATATATATATATATATATATATATATATATATGTGTGTGTGTGTGTGTGTACACCTCAGTATTTATTCCTAATTGCACAATGTCTCTTCCCTATTGTAAATTGGCTGTAAAGAAGGGTATGTCTGAGAAAACATCCTAAAACAATACAGCTAAGGTGGTTTGCTGGCAAATTGTATTGGCTATGGTGTGTAGGGTCCTGGGTTCAAGACCTGCAAGGGCTGTTTATTTTGTTGCTAGGCAGAACAAGGACTGTTGGATGCAGAGTGGGTAAGGCAGTTTGAACAGCTTTGAGCATGTTTGCATGGGCTTGCATAATGGTAAGCAGTGCTAATGTACATTTAGACGAATAGTCACTTACACTGTGTAGGCTTCGCTTACCAGTGCGCAGATATGCTTAGCATTTACATTTACGCAATGCTGAAACCTGCTAAGCATAGCTCAGCCCTGATAACCAGTGATCACATTCCAGTCTGATAAAATAGCAGGGTAATGACATCTTTAATAAGTGCATTTAATTCCCTGTACATAACATGCTTTTATGTGCTGTCATTAGAGTAGCAAATGGTGTGAGTATACTATATGGGACACCTGAGTATACATGGGTAGTACCACAATCTTTTCTCTTTGTATTTGTTTCATACATAGGTAGTATCCCAGGTTATATGCAGTCACACTTGCATGTTACACCAGCTACAGTGTACTGATTGACAAAAGTAGTTTAATACATATTGTCTCATTGCGTTAGTACTTTTAACACTGCTTTTCCAAGTAAGAGTAGATTGCAGATTGTAATACTGGAACCATACACCCCTGCATGCAAAGCTGGACTATGAGTACTAACTATCTTGTTCATGGTGTTTGAGTCGTATGCTTATATGTATCTCCTATTGGATATTGATCTGATATGTTGATATTAACTGTACACTACTATGTGTTTAAGACATGCCATTGAGGACTGCTGTCATGTAGTAATGACATACCTTTCAGTTTCAGACGTCTGTCTTTCAAAACATTCATCCCAATGCATAACCTGTTGGCTGTCTACTTTCTGTCTGTCCTCTGTACAGATGTACAGATGTCAGGTATTGCTACAGCCATACCACTATGTACGTGCCCACATTGTATTGTGTTGTGGGCCTGGACACTGCTGCTAGTTCTGACATATGGGACATTCCTTAATGTGGTCCTTGCCCCTTTTCCTTGCCTG